>NW_015390120.1:0-44913 GCF_001527695.2 Protobothrops mucrosquamatus
TAAAAATCTTAATGGAAAGATCAAACATATAATTACTAAATAATATATTTATAGCTTTTTATTACTAAGATATCAAAGAATAGTAGTTATATGATAGAGATAAAAATCTCGTTGTTGTTTTTTTGTTATCTGCTATCTTTGATCACTCAACTTCCACACAGAAAAGCACTGTTGCAAGGTCATAAAATACAACTTTGAGCACAGTCTGAAGCCATGTCTAGTCATGTCTAAAAGGAGAATGTAGATGAATGTATTATTTCTGTCAGCTTTCTCAATCTTACTGTCATTCTTGAGGCCTTCTGCATATGGAAGAAGATTGCCCACATCAAGAAGCTTTCTATATTCATTGAGATTCCCCCCCTTATTTTAACATTGAAAAATGAAAGTTCTATGTCATGGTGGAGAAGATAGTGCTGCTGCCAATAGATACAACACTGTTGTGACAAGAACGACAAAAAAAGGCAACTTAAATGGCACTCTGTCTTCATTCCTGTCATCATATACTTGTAAATATTTACAAGGGTTCCAATTACACTAATTACACTGATGGAGTAAATAAGTGACTTTCTCCGATGGGAGCAAAAAGGTAATTTGGCTGGAAATGAGTTGGTACACAGCAGTACAAGTTTGCCCTGGGAAGCAAAGAAATATCTTGGGCCTAAGGCACCCAGCTTTAGAAATCAACAGGAGAGAGGAAAGCGATCTTGAACATGAAGTTAAACAGTGGGAAATAGGATGAGGATAAATGCTGAATGAAAACCTTCTTAGAAGGAGTGAGGCCTCTAAGGAAATCACATAATTGGAGACTTTTTGAAAAGGGAGGGAGGACAGAACCAATAAGAAGAAATGAAACTGAAGAGTTTGGGGCAAGCTAAAAGATGTGGACTTGTGATACAAGAGCAGATCTAGCAAAAGAAACACCCTGAGGCCAAACATAGACCTAGAAACTGTGCCTGATGCAGATGGACTTCAGAAAGGGCAAGCCTAGAGGAAATGGCTTCAAACAGAAAAGGAAGTGATGAACAGAGGAAAACAACCTGAGGAAATATATACTGGAGTCAGAGATTTAATGTAAGACAGCCAGATTACTCAAGAGAAAGGGAGGAATGTGGTGAATGTATAAATTGAAAGGAAAGTTACTTATGAGTCAGGCAGCATATGAAGAACGGCTACAGGACTTGGGTTTGACTAGACTAAAGAAAAGAAGAAACAGGGATGACATGATAGCAGTAATCCAGTATTTGAGGGGCTGCCACAAAGAAGAGGGCATCAAACTATTCTCCAAAGAACCAGAGGGCAGGACAAGAAACAAGGGATGGAAACTAATCAAGAAGAGAAGCAACCTGGAATTAAGGAGAAACTTCTTAACAGTGAGGACAATTAACCAATGGAACAGCTTGCCTTCAGAAATCATGGGCACTCCATCACTGGAGGTTTTTAAGAAGAAACTAGACAGTCACTTGTCTGAAATGATATAGGTTCTCCTGCTTGAGCAGGGGACTGGAAGACCTCCAAGGTCCCTTCCAGCTCTATTCTATTCTAAGCTTAAGACAACAAAAGGGAGATAAGGAACAAAGCATTCCTGATAGGAAAAAGTGAGATGGATTATTTATGAGCAAGAAGTAAAGGAAGAATACATTAGGTCTTCCTCCCTATCCTGCTGGTGTGCCTGCCTGAAGCCTAGATCAAAGATAGGTGGATTGGCCAGTACATTTCATCTTGAAGGGAATCAGCAGGCAGGAGGACTGAAGTCAAGAAAGTAAAGAACACTCAATGTGTGTCAGCTCTGTATGGGATGTATGTGTGTGTTAAAGATTAGAACTTGTGGAGCCAAAACACTTGCATTTGGATCAAGGCCAGTAAAGAGAAGATCCAAGAACGTGCAAGATGCCAGAAGTGAGTCCTTCTTGCAAAGCAGCTGCAGCTGAGTATCCTTGCGAAAGAGAAGGCTGTAAGAGTTGGAGCATGTTGTATGTATACTGTGCAATCAGAAAGATGTTGTCCTTTAAGGAAACTGTTCAGATGGATGAGGGAGGTGCTAAACAAGGATCCAGACACCAAGATTCTAGTCCATTGAGTTTAGTAGTTATTATTATGTGACATTATTATTGTGTCTGGATAAATTTGTTTGTAGATCTGTATGGTTATTGTCTTAATGCAAGAAGTAAATAGAAAAGTCCTTTAACTTTGATTCCGTGCTAATAATAAATTACAGTTGCTTGTTCATAATCACAAATTCAGATGCAGATTAAATTGGATATATTCAACTATGCTTTAAAAACAGATAGCTTAATTCACAAAGCATACTTAAGAAAATCCAAATGAATACCTCAAAGCTCACCATATTCTCACAGAGCCTGCTCCCCATGCCAGAAGTTCTTTTCTTTACATTGAAAGGTAACTTTTATATTACACATATGATAATTTGGTTGACTTTCTTCTATCTTTTGCATTATTTTTGATGATTCCTAAACAGCTGTGTTCCCTTGGTTCTTAAAATGATGTTACCGAGTCAAAGATTTATTTAATCAAATAACTGGTTAATCCCTGGATCCCTTCAGAGATCTGATCTATGAAATGGAGACATTCCCATTTGTACATATGCATGCACACAAACAGATACACACATGGAAAGAATCAAATTGTTGGTGCTCAGTATTTCCAATGAGTCATCATGCACATAAACTACTATGAGACTTTCTGAAAGTTACTCTGCTCCATTTGTTAACCTAGTGTCTGCCTCAAATGGCCAAAAAAAGCCTGGGCAAGAAGAGAGAGCTAAATAGTGGTTATGTTCTTGCAATTTTTATCTTGCTTTTTCAAGGCCCTTGGAGGAATAAAACTTCTGCAGAAAGACTTTTTGTTGGGAGAACAAATCTCAGACACGGGAATACTGCCACTTATAATAGCTTCATATCCTTTGGCTGAGTCAGGAAAACTGATGGATGGATTAATACCTATGATGTCAACAAGAGGCATCAAAAATCTCTCCTTATCCTTGCAAATGCTGAGACTAATCTTCTTAACATTTAACGGGCAAGTCACATTTTAAAGTAAAGCAAATTGTTTCAAGACATACTTAGTCCTTTTAATTACACAGAGCCTTTGAACTGCGTGGGAATGAAACAGGCAAGCACTAAACTGCAGACTCCCATTCAATTGGATTGGCAGTACTGTAATGACTTGAAATTGCAACGGAAGGAGGTCTAATATCAAATGGAAAAGTTCATCCCATTAAAGTGGACAGTTCATATTAAAATTCAACATGCTTTAATTCATTAGCTATCACTCCTAAATTTGAAAACCAGAGAGTAGAGAAGCTGGCATAAGAACAGGAACATAGTATCCTCTCTTGTATTTAGTAAGCTTTTTTTTCTGACTGTGATATCTATAGTGCTGTATATGAATTAAAGTATTATGTGTTCATTTTCTTGCTTCCTTTCTTAACATAGAACCAAACCTAAGAGCAGAAAAGCTTTATCTAAAAAAAAAAAACCTCATTGGTGCACTTAATATTCATTTTGTTCTTTTTTTTTTAACCCTCCACTTCCTTATGCCTGCATCAGAATTATTAGTGAAACTTTATCTGGATTGCAAAAATCCAGATGATCACTAGACAACAGCAAAGGTTAGAGATTTTTTTGCTGGTCATCTAGATTTTTCTAGACATGATCTGGCAATATAAAAACTAAATCTAAAAATATATAGATAGATACATATGGGAAAAAGATGCATTCTTGTTGGTGACTCCCTCCCTGACCATTTTGGCTTGAACAGCAGCACAGACCAAATACCAGACATCTACATACAAGTGTTTGATCAGTCTTTTGCATAGTGCCAGGTGGATATAATATGGGTTTCTTATTGGGCCCCAACTGTCAGTCAATTTGGTGCAAAAGTATAGTGCTGGATGAAGTAAAGAGTCCACCCACCAGTATCTAACCCTCCCCATCAGTTATTTTTTCAGACCGACAGTAAGCAAGGCAAGAGGAATGAGACAATGTACAAGAAACAGTGCACGAAAGAGAGATAATGAGAAAGACAAACAAGCAAAACAGTCATAGAAAATGGGAGAAAGAAAGAAAGAGGCAGTTCCACAGGGAAAATATGGTTTCCCAGTAAAGCTGAAGCAGGGGGAAAGCCTCCACCCATTTGGATATACTATAAGGGTCTGACAGATGGCTAAGCCCATAGATCTGGTCTTCTGTCAAAACTCACCTCCACCTTCATTCCCCGCCCCAGCATATGTTAGAAACAGCAGTTAGTACCTCTTCCTCATACCAGTAGGAAATCCATCATTTTCTGTCCTCAAATTTCACATATTAAAGCTATAATGAGAACACTGCTCCCATGCCTTGTTACTCAGACAGTTTAGAGTTTAGCACATGAAGTGATTATCTGAATGTGTTCTCAATCTCTCTCTCTTTCCTGGAGATATAATATCTGAGCTTCACAAACTTGGGCAAACCTAGACTGTGGCAGATAGCAAATACTCAAATCCTTTGCTTAGTAGTCATCCAGAGTTTTGTAGCCCAGATATCCCATACCTATGCAATTTATAAATCCTATCGCAGCTTTCTGGGATCAACATCATCTATTAATGTAATACCTGTCATTCCCTCCAGCTTTTCTGCTTTCCTAATTTGCATCAGAAAGCTTAAAAATGGCAGGTTTTTTGAGAGAGTGTATGTCAATCCTAGGGAAACAACAGAAACTTCTATGTCAGACAAGTAATTGCTTAATTGTATAAGCAACATAATATCACTCTCTTGGAGAAGAATCCAGGCCAGTATGAATGGGCAAACCACGTCTTTTTCTTAGTATATTGCTTCAATTTGGTCTCAGCAAATACTGTCTGATGAGCTGGATAAAAGTTACATAGAATCAAGCATGCAAATGTGGGTAAATTTTCTCTAGCAGTATCCACAACAGTCCTTTTTAACTTACTAACCTAAGTTTAGGTTATTTGGACATCGAAATGGTTTGTGTTCTTAAGGATCTCTGGGCTATAATACTCTCCCCCAGTTTTCCAGATTCCTGGCTATAGCAACAAATTTGCATAAAATGCATGGAAATTATTCAGTTTTTATTGCTAGACAAACTGAAGCTCCACTGAAATAAATTAAACTGCCATGCATCCTAACCATAATAGTTAGTATCTACCTTAGCATTTTCAGAAATATCCAACTGTCTGAGATAAGGCTATGTTAGTTTAATCTATTATCTATTCTCTGTTCATTCGATGACATTAAGGGCAATTTACATTTTGCATTAAAGTAATAGCATTTATATATTTCTTTTCTGCTGATGGAGCTTCCTACTTTTATTATGATTGGCTCAGGAGGGAAAGGACTATAATACTTTCTCACTTGTCTAAATGTTAACACTATTCCATCTTCTTGTTCGGATCTAGGACTGTGAGATGGGAAGATCCCACTTGCAAACTTTTTTAAAATGCATCTCCCCAGCCCCCCTATTAAGCAATAGCTCCATGGAAATCATTCTGGCAAAGTCTTGAATATATGAAACAATGGTGAGTTATTACTGTAGGACCTCCCCAGTAGAGTGTTCAACTGAAGAACCATGCAACAAATTGTTTTACTCACATAATTAGTGGCCAAGCACTTATGTTCTTTTAAAATTATTTGTGATTTGCACAAGATTCTATCGTTTGAGCATCGGTACTAAGTAGAGAGTGTGATAGAACAGTTTAAGGACATGAGAATTTGCTCCCAATCCTGCCCACCTCACTCAAATTATTAGATAATTTGTTCATTAAATCCATACATAAATTTCTTTCAGGAGAATTAAGAAACCAAAAGCATGGAAGTTAAACAAAGGGGGGAAATGTGAGTAGGTACACCAAGCCTTGCTGACAGTCTTCAACTCATTCTTCTCAGCTTAGTTTATTAATTTCTTCTGCCATCTGCCTTGAAGATCTGGCAGTTGAAAAATCAAAAGGAGGGTGAAAAAGGTAAGGCAAAAAGAATGTGATGCATAAATGATGCTGCAGTTTTTACAATTAATGTTATTCACACAGGAGCCCACCCAACAGCTTTACACATTTGAACCTTATTGGGAATATATGTACACTTATTTACATTTACACTTTGAAGACCTTGCACCCTGGATTTTATCACTTCCTATCAAAAGCTGGTGAATATGATCCAAGGAAATTACTTGAAAACACATTTGGTTTTTTTGTGGATCTGCAGATTTTAATGACTTGTTTTATTTACTTATTTACTTACAGCATCTCTATGCCACCTCAGTCCCAAAGGAGTCTAGGCAGTGTGCAGTTAAAGCAGAATTAAGTAAACAAAATACTTAAAATTAAAACAATAACTCAATAAATCATTCCCAGGCAGCTCAGGCAGCAGGTGCTTTGCAATAGGACATATTTCACTTGCTTTCAACATGGAAGAAAAATACATCTACTGGGGGGGGGGGTACTCTAGTCTATACAGTGGGGTCTTCTACTAAGAAGACTTGCTATCTTCGATGTATCTGGCAAGGAAGATCAGCTCTCAAGCCTTCTCTAGATGTTTGCCCCACATGGAGGGGTAGCATTCAATTCTGGCAAGGTCTTGTTTGAACAAGATGATAAAGAAAAGAGAGATCCTTTGGCAGGGAGGACCACAGTACAAAATGCCATCTTGCCATCCATGACCAAAACTGAGCCATTCAGTTTCAATGCTTTGGAAATCCTCCCATGAGCTGAGCTCCTTTACACTTTTCTTCCTTTAAGCAATTTCTGCTTAAACTATTCCCCCTGCTGTGGAATTGCAGAGTCTACTTGGGTGGTCTGGACAAGTGTATAATGTCATTTGTTATGGAAGCTGAAAGAAACCCCTCCACCCACCCAAACACATGCTTTTTTCTGTTGTGGGCTTAAGTAAGGAGGGGGAGTAAGAATTTCATGAGGTTTCGCATTTCTCCATGGTGGAAACATCTGGATATTCATCTAAGGTTAAAACTTTATAAATCCAATCCCATGTCACAATCATTATCACCACTAATTTAAAAAGCCACTTCTTAGTTCTGGATGGCTGCCAACTTATCCAATTGCTGTTAACTCTTTTCAGGAGGCCTTCAATCTGTGAGGAATTAATACATATGGAAGTGGGAGATATAAGCAACAGGGTAGTATAAATTCATTTCTAGACTAGGAAATATTCTTGGATATTGCTCTGTTACTAGCATTAGCACAAGGATACTATTGAAGGATGGTCAGAGTTGGAGAACTGAGCCCAAACAGAAGGTGCTAAGCACCCAATAAAAACAAAAGAGCCATGTATTTTAACGACATAGGAATTTGCCCCAAATATAAAAAACCCAATGGGTTTATATCACATTACAGCATTACAGCCTCTTTTGAAATCAGATATTTTCACCACTTTTTTTTAATAACATTGACTTCTTTTAATCTGTGTATCTTTGCTTACGTCTTCAATCAAAACAAAATCTGCTGCAATCCATTCCTTAGTAGCCCGTTTACACACAAAGCATAATGTCTTAACGATCTGTCACTTAGATCAGTGTTTTTCAACTAGCGCAAGCAGAACTTTGATGGTGCAGGACTCAGAAGTCATCAAGATGAGATGCATCTTTTCTCCTCTTATCAGGAAGGAGCCTATTTGAGAGGAGGACAGAAAATCTCAGCAGAGTGTTTTATGAAGTCTAGAACAGGAATAAGCTGTGACAGGCTTGGGCTTAAGAGCCAAAATAAAATAAGTAATGTTTTGCCCTAGTTCAGAGGTCCCCAACTTTTTGGGCACCAGGAACCGGTTACGTGGAGACAGATTTTTCCGTGATTTTGTGTGCTGCCTGCATCCTGCAGATGGGGCTTTGCTTGTTTGTGTGGCCTGGTTGCTGCCATGCCACAGTCCGGTACCGGTCCACGGGCTGGGGGTTGGGGACCCCTGCCCTAGTTCGTTCTTACTTCTTTTCATGATTTGAAGGTATTTCTTTGTCTTTTGAAGGGGGGGTCATGATTTAGGGACAGGTTATCCAGTTATCCAGTTAGCTCTCGCTCAGCGTGAAATACAGTGATAATGCTATAAACAATATGTCCACACTTTTAATTTCCTTAAAACTTGCAGATAAATGCAATAGGATATTATCTGCAAGCCTACACAAGTCCTTCTTTTAAAAAGAAAGCTTTTAGTATCTAGCTTGCTGGAAAACTGATGAAAAATTAAAAATATTGATTTAAATAATAAACACGTAGTCTTTATGTCCTTTTTCACAAAAGAGAAGTTTGTGCTTGAACACATTCTTTATTTTAAGGCCTCTGTCAGTTGGAAATAATAGTCTATAGCACAAGAGTTGCTAAGTTAAAATATACCATCAACATCAAGAAGGAGAAAATAATAGTGACAGAAAAGTAAGGCAAAGATAAGTAAATTCAAATGCTATATGTTTCTGAATAGATGCAATGACTATGAGGTTACTGGATAAGCAGTAAAAATGCAGCTTCTTAAAAATGTGGTTATAATTACTGTGGAGACACCTACACAAAATCCTTCTTTATAAACTAAAGAAAAGTACTCTTTAAAAAATCTTTATGATCATTTTTATTTTGGAAGTATTAATTGTATGAGATTAAAGTCCAGATTAGTTTCTGGTTGTCAAAAATTCCTTCTGTCTCTGATGATCATCCAAAAAGTGTGCATGAGATTGCTTTCCTCAGGGAATGTAGGAAGAATATTGATGGATCAAATCAGATATCCATTAAATCCAGCAAATTGTATCAGTATGTGGTTTAACAATGGTTGTTGTTGTGCTCTATCAAGTTGCAGTTATTTGTACATCTCAATTTTGCTTGTAGGGATTTGGACAGGATGTTATTTCTGAAGCTACAGATGTCATAAAGTGTCCCTGACTGATAGGCCTTAGATGCTGAAACCTGCATGAATGTGTCTAATCCATCTTTAAAGCTCTCCATAAACTTGCCCTTACCACATCCTGTGGCAACAGATTCCACAGAAGTAATGCTTGCTGCTTGAAGCAGCATTTGTGAAAACAAGACAAACAAACAAACAAAAACTACGAAAGCAAATTGAATAATATGTATGTTAGAGAAAAGTTGCAAATACTCTGCATTTGCATTTGTTTATATTTCTTCTCGTTTTACTGTTTTTCCAACTATGCCATCACCAAGAAAAACTTGTCATTGTTGTAATGAATGAACTTTTAGATTTATTCATAAATATTAGGATGACACATGAAATGTAGTAACTCAGCATGGCAATACCAAATTATAAGTCCCATGGGTAGGGTAATGCAACCAAAGTATTTATTTACATAGAAATAAGTAGAGGTTTCTTCTACACATTTACCATTAAATTGCTGTTAGTTCTTCAAGCACTTATTCAGACTTAGAGATGAAGTTGTTAGGCAAAAGAAAAAAGGCTAACAAAGACTTAGAATTTGGATTCAATCAGTTGCACAAATTGAAAACTGAAGTGTACCCATCACCAGAGCCTCAGTTATGAGAAAAGAAGTATGACTACTTTGTAGTCTTCTGGGCAGATTGAATTGGCTTGTAAATGATATTGTTTCCAAGATTTTTCCTTGCCAATAAAAATGTTTTCCTAAATAGTTATGATTTAAATTACTGATGAGTTAGAGTTCAGATATTTTAGTCTATATATCAAATGCATGAAGCTTCTGGGATACCCTTTAGAAAGAAATTTCCAGGCCTTGCTTTGAATATTTTATTGTGAAAAGACTTCTTTGCTAACACACATGGAAACAATCAGGATGCTGGACAAATGTGGAAAATGGAGAACAATGACTTTAGCATTATCTACTGATGGGTAAATTCATGCAGTTCAGTGATAGAGCTCCAATTCTTCTATTGCACCTAATGGGGAAATGCATAGGCTTATAATTAAGATGTTGATATACTTCTTGTGATGAGTTTTCATACAGAGAGATTACCTTGGCCAGGTAAGATTGTTTTAGTAAAAAAAATAAGTAAAAAATGCATCATATTTGTTTTCCATAAGCATATTTAAATGAAATACATAATTGCATCAAATAATTGCAAAATAGCTTGAATAATCTCATTCATCTAATGTGTTGAGTATATTAATCAAGGCAAACAGCATATTAGACAATATAAAATTTATTTACTTTTTAGATTTAGATCCCATTTTTCCCATAAAGGTGTGAACAGGACATTCTCCTTCATTATTTTCCCCATAACCAACCAGACAGAGGTAAATTGGGCTGAGAAATAGTAACCTGGCTTCAATCACCCTATCTGCTCCTATGATAATTTGAACATGTTCATGTAGCTGAAATGTAGTGTTATCGGATTCCCATCAGACATACAGGTACCTTTGATTCCTCAAACCTCAGTCCCCAAATGTTTTTTTTTTAAAAAGACAAGTTTTCACAACATTTCTGAATAGCAAGAGTGGTGGCACTGATCTTATGTTGGGCACAAGGGCATTCTATAGGAGGAAAACCCCTGCAGAAGATGTTCCCTCCCAGGCCCTTCCTGTTGTATCTCATGAGGGGATAGGAATCCTCAGATAACCTATAAAGATCCATATAGCTTGACATTTTTGTCAGCCTTTTGCGCTGTATCCAGAAACCAGTCAACAATTAATGCAACTCCCACAGCATGGGTATTACATGACAGTACCAAGGCAATTTTTGCTAGTTGCAGTTTCAGGAGTGATTTTAATGGCAGTCCCATACGAAGCATATTATGGTAGCCCATCCATGAGTGACTCTTGTCAGCATTTTCTGCTCTAAGAATGGTAACAATTATCTATATAGATATCCACTGGATGGATGGCAACACAAGTGTTGAAAGTATCAGGATTAATTATAAAATCAAGTCAATTGAAGAGATATCTGACTAGTAGTCTGCTACAGATTATTAAACCAATTAGAGGAGGAGGACAAGAAGGAGGAGGAGTCATGAGGAGGAGAAATGTCTGGTATTCAGACATTTGTTGAAATATTAATTCTTGATTTCTCACAAATGAAGGCAAATATACATGTCCCAGGATAATGTTCCAGAGGTTTAGTTTCCCAAGCTTTTGGACTCATGCCAGAGTACATTCTCAGGGAACTTTTCTCTCTCCCAAATGTTTTCTATGTGTAGTATTTATGTGGTGCCTGGCTATGTGTGGCTTTTAGTTGTTAATTGAGATGTTGATGGCTGGCTATTAAATTGTTGGCTGTTGTTTCCTTGTGCTGCTGTTCCTAAGTACCTGAAAAGCTGATGGTAAATCAGCACTCCTATTGACTAACAAAGAGTCTGTTTCCCAGACTTCAATAATTTTCCTGGCTATTTTTGTCCCTGCTTAGCCAGCAATCTTAGTAGCTGCTACTAAATGTATGTCCCAGTTCATTGCAATGTGAGGCTAGATAATGAGTTCTTGATTTCTGTTGGCAAGAATGTTCTTTTTTGAAAGGGTTAGGATAAATATTAAGGATTCTCCTACCTTAGATTTGGGGCTTACGAACCAAGAGGAGTTGATTGAAGATATGTAGTAGGAACTTTAGGTGCATTGTTAAAGTTCTTAATTTTAACAAAAAAACAGTTAAAAAACAGTTAATTTCAAAGAATGGGTTTTAGAAAGGCGAGAAAAAAATAGTAAGGAAGGTGCTATGGGAAGAGAACTTTAAAGGAAAAGATATTACAGCTGACTTTCCACTCGCTGGAAATCTGTCTCACATTCATGCCAGTAGTTTGTGCAGTGGATTAAAAAAGAACAGAGAGTTCTGTGCAATATGAATGTTGTGGATTCCAACAGGGGAATGTTCACCGAGAATTTAAAGATCACATTTTTTAAAATGAACACTCTGTTCAGGGAAGTCACTGAAACTAGGAGGTTTGTAGAAATGATAAACTCCAGAAAATAAATGTGTGAAATACAGTATACCATTTCACAACTAATAATGGCAATACAAAATCTTCACTCTGGAAGAGATGTAAGCTCTTTGATTCATACGAACTGCTACTTCTGTGCTCCCTCCAAATAGGAAAGATCTTTATCCTCCATTATGAGTTTCATCTATTCGTTGTACTTCTGCAGTATTGAGTCTATCTTTAAAACAGTAGTGAGGAATCTTTTGAAGTCAAAGTCAAAACTCCAGGATTTTTATTTCACTTACTGAAGTAATGATGATGCAAAATGGAGGTGGCATGGTTTGATTCTTCTGCTCCTTCTCCTTCTCCTTCTCCTTCTCCTTCTTCTTCATTTACTGTTTTTGAAGTCCTTTTTTCCCTTAAACAGGATTATCTAAATAGTACAACATATTCTAAATACAAACAATATTTTAAAATATTATTGGCCTTTTAGTTTTCTATTTCTTAGCATGGAATTTGCCCTTTCCTTCCAATGTCACTAAATTAAGTCGATGCTGCTCCTCATTAATCTAGCTACTATTTTTTTTCTTTTTTGGTTAATTAGTACAAATTGGATATAAAATTAAAGTTTAAAAAAACATGAATGTGCATTTTCATTTGTCATAATTTATATATATATAACTAAATCAAAGCAGAAGAGAACTCTAAATTACTGTAGATGGATTAATTAATAACCTATTAACCTTCCTTAATAAACTGTTCAATTTATAATCTGGATAGCCAAACTGATTTAAAGATAGTTGTTTTCGTTATTCTTATGCTGAAGGATTAGATCAATGAGGGGGAATCTGTAGCTTTCCAGATGTTGAATTAGAAGTTGAATTGCAGCTCTAGTTTCACCACAGTCCATATTCACCTTATTCACAACCCAGAGTCACTTATAGGGAAGAAGGGCAGCAGACAATTTTAATAAATAAAATAAAAAAATTGGCTGAAATGCTGAGAGTTCAATAATAGCTCAATAATATTAAAAAAGTCAAATATCCTCTCTGCTAGCTCCTTGCCTTAGCACTAAGAATCTCTAAATAGTCAGCAATTGCAAAGCTAACAATAAATGACATTCTGGTGTGTTGGAAGCTAAATTTGATAATTGTAGATAACCAGATGTTTAGGCAAGGTGCCAGTCTCCTCATTATTTTCATTTTTTTCCCTTCACATCTGTAACAAGTCAACTAACCATATGTGAATCAACCATGAATTTAAACCTGAAGATCTTCTCAGGATTGCTATAGAGTTTAAGGCATGGACACCCAAGCTCTATTTGTTAGGCCTAAGTTAAACATCTGAATGCTATGCCAGTAATATATTAGTGAAGTGTAATATTTTAATATTACGAGGCTGAGCAACCCTATACAAATAACATAAAGTGATTACCAAATGTATCTTCTGAGTTTTATCTAGTTTTAATTTAATATTTTAAAACAACATTTGGCAGCACTTATGGATGTGGAAGCAGATTTTTCTTTTGTTTATAATCACATTACAACCTCTCTCATTTCAACATAAATTTAAAAAAAATGTTCTAAAGTCATCTGGATGCATGCTAAAATATAGTAACCATTATGGATAAGTACATTTATGAAACATCCATTTCCACAGATTTTATCCAAATCTCTTTGATTACCATCAATAGCCAAATGCTTATTGGGTCCTACCTGGTGCCAGAACCGATGTCAAACACATTGAAGCTGGTAGAAAAGTCAGTACTGCCATGTACATTGCCTATGTATGAAGCCAATGTTTTAGTGCTAAGCTACAAATTTGTTAGTTGATGCACACAGGGCTATTCCAGTCTTTATGACCAGCTCTTTTTGCTCTGCACAATAGGATTTCAGAGAACAGGCTGCATTGGTGCCCTAGACTGGAAGTAATTATTTGAATGAAGCTTTTAACTTCCTCTTTTAAAGAGAAAAATCATTTTATTCTACTGGACCCTTCTTTCAAAAAAATTTTGGCACCCATTATTTTAGCAGCTATTATTAATAATAATGCAATTTTCATCCATCCTGTTCTGATGAGCTGAAAGTTCCTTTATACCAACTTTCTAATCCTCCAGGAATGCTTTTTTCTCTTTTCTGTTTTCTTACAAAATGTTCATCTTTTCCATATACTGAAGCCCTTTTAGTCAGGTTTCAGACCTGGGCATAGTAACTGGGACTGTATTAATTGCTCTTGTGTATGACTTATAGTGGTATGGAAAGTTGATGTTTCTTTCCAAATTCATATTAAATCTCTTAACAGCATTCAGTACCATCACAGTATCCTTAGACTGTTTATGAGGTTGGGGATTGGAAACACTGTTCTGCAATGAAGCTAGTCCTTCCTTCCTGAGAGGTTCCAATCAAAGATTATGGGGTAAAAGAGTTCAAACCTGGTTACTCCAGTGTGGGGTGCCCAGGCTCAGCCCTCTCCCCCAATTTGTGTAACATATACGAAGCATTTGAAAGAGGTTGCCTATTGGTTAGCACAAAACACAGCTGCCTGCTTGCTGACTGGTATAAATCAGTTCAGCAGAATAACGCTAATGGTTGTGAGAAAGTAAGCGTCCAAGTCAAAGTTTTGCTTGTTATCTATATGGATTGGGCTCTTGTTACCTTTAGGACCATCTTTTCCAGGTAGAATCTGCTGAGAAAATATTCTGAGTGCGTATGAAGAGAACATTTCTGATAATAATCTATAATCTGTGCTATAATAATCTACATAATAATCTATGTTTGACTTGTTGATATGTACATCACACTATCGATAAGTACTAAAGCAATGGAAATCCAAATCCAAAACAACTCACAGGTACAAAATCAAGCCAAGCTTGCTTTGGTATGATTCTTTATTTGCAATATTTTTATTATTAGAAATGCTGTCCACCCATGGTGTGTTGAAAATTATAGTATTTTTAGACTGTACTTTATGGAGGAAAAGTGATCCAGCAACACAGTAAACCTCAAGAAAACCAATCTGGTTCTCATTATTCATGAATACAACATAGTTCTTTTTAAGGGAAAAAAACCTCAAACAACTATTTGTTCACAAATATAAAGCTTAACAACCAAATTCCTCCAGCTAAGGAAGTGCTTAATTGTTGTGGATGCAACAGACCTGTTTAATCAAATAATGACTGCATGAATTCCTGTTTGTTTCTCTAGATCCATGTATTGTGTTGCAAAAGGAAACTCATGCTGAATGCAACAGCTCCAAAAACAAAGCATCTGGAATCTCAGACAACTTCATAGTTTATCCATGTTTAATCCATAGTCCCACATCCTAAAATAGACAGAGCATATTATTTTAGCATGTTTAGCATTTTAATAAAAAGTGAGTAAATCCCAGTTATGAGCCATTTATTGGCAACCTTTAGGATCCAATAGTGAAGACATGCTAACTCTTGGTATAAAGTTACTGTATATCTGAACAGTGTAGGGCAGCATTTTTCAATACAAACAAAGTTTCACTTCCCTGGATTGTGTTTGGAAATAAATGCGTAATGCAGGATGTTTCCACATACAAGGACTGCACTCTTCTGAGAACAGAGCTATATCCTGCATCCCGCAGAATTCTGGAGCTTGAGTTGGTCTTCACTAGCTGTTTATTAGCTTGGTTTGAGTTGTGGAGTGCAGGCCAAGCATTAGTCCACTGATATTCCACCTCTCTGCTCCTTCAAATTCCCTCCTCTTTCTTGAACTGGTAACTCCTGATTACTTGCTTCGCTATTCCCTAAAATTATAACTGGTGGCATAGAAGTTAGTTTTGTTTACAGTTTTCCTAACTGCAACAAGCAAACCCGGTATAGGAAAAGCAATGGTAAGGGTGGGTGCTGCTCTTCATATTCGTCCACTGGTCAACTAAAAGGAGTGCTGGTCAGTTCAATGGCAATATGGTGCCCAGTAAAAAGGGCATTAATGAGGGCACTTCCACAGAGGGACAAAAATAAAGTAAGGGGTATGAGAGGTGAAGCTGGTACCTCTAAGTAAATGTGACAATTAGCTCTATTTCATCCATAGAATCCTTGGTGCTCTCTGAGGTTGGCTCTTGGCTTGAAGACATTTCATTACCCAACTAGGTAACATCATCAATGCTAGTGAGTGTGGGGTTTGTTTCCTGCTTATAGACTCTTGCTTGCTCTGCTAGTGTTGGTGGAGATGCAGTTTCCTTGGTAGCTCCTTGATTGGGATATTGTTTTCTGCTTAATTATTTGTCTAGTGTTAAATCCCTGCTTATTTAAATGTTGACTGCTGGATGGAATGTGTATTGGTCTTTTTGTTTTCCCAACTATTCATTGTCTCTTTTGAATGGTGTGTGCATGTGATTTATTTCTATGAGTCTATTGATACCCCATTTGTCTGACTGTCAAGCTTTTGGATTGGGCTTGGCCTATTTCCTCTTTCCTCCATTGTAACATTTGGAAAAATGAGCTATTTTACATCCTGTTCCTCTTTTTTCTTATATTGTACACAGTAGGCTTAAATATACTGGATTTTTAGGCCAATATCATCTCTGCAATTTATCAGGGAACAGTGCTTAACCATGTATTTCCATCTCCTCCTACAAAGAATGCCCAGTGGTGATCACAGCTACTGCTTGCCAGGGGAAGAAATGCCAATAAAACACCAGCTCTACTATTTAAAGTGCTTTGTGTACTTGGCAGCTGGAAACCCAGAAGAAGAATCAGTTTCATGTAAGCAGCCACTAGCTTGCCAGAAAGTGACAGAGTTAGATGTTCTGTTCAAAGACATAATAGCTGAAAAACTGGTATTTATTTGGCCAATGAACTCTTCTTTTGAAAAGTAGCATTCTATATATGAAATAGCTTCTCTATAATCTCTTCAAACAAATGTTGGACCCACATATCATATACTCTATTTAATACCTGATGACCAATGCCTAGCCCTTGTTACATCTTATGGTAGCAAATTCCATCATTTAATTTTGCATTGTGTGAACTTCTTTTTCTCTCTTCTGATTCCTTTCTCATTCCTTTCTGATTCTCCTTCTCATATTCAGCTTCATTGCATGGCCTAACTTCTAACATTATGAGAAAAATCTCTTTATCTATTTTCCCTGTGTCAATCATCCTACAAATGTCTTGGGACTATTATTTCTAGAATTCCCTGCTTGAGTAGCTAATAAACCTGGTGACTGGGAATTTTGGAACTTTCTCTTACAGGCACAAGGTTAGAAAAGGTTGCTGTACAGGGACATAGCTATGTCTAATATATAGCAGCCTTTTCCTTGGGCCTCTAAGGTGTACTTTCCAGAAATAGAAGAGCCAGTTTGGTCTAGTGGTTAAAGCTCCAGACTAGAAACCAGAGACTGTGAGTTCTAGTCCTCCTTTAGGCATGAAAGCCAACTGTGCAGCTTTGGGCCAGTCATTCTTGCTCAGCCCAAATAACATCAGACTTGGGCAATATATAGGCTGGTCAATTCCTGTCAGAACCACATTCAATTGATCAAAAAAAATAAAAAGCAGACCCTGTGTATGGTGGGAAAAATGCTAAGAAGGAAAAGAAATAATATTACCAAGTCATCCTCATTTCATCTTTTGGAAAATACAACACTGTTGAGATCTTTCTTTTCACAGAAGTTGTCCTCTGGTAATTCTAACATATTTCTGCACCTTTTCCATTCAGCTCTGTTAATATCCTTTCTGAGAAATGACTAGACAGTCTGTCAATAATGAGCTGAGCAGACTGGGGAGAGAAGAAAATAACCTTATTATTTTCTTGCTCAACTTAGTCAAAGCATTTTAAGCTACCTTCAAAGCAAGTTATTCAGCTGAGACTGCCTTGACCAGCCTGGTGGATGATCTTTGGAGATTGATAAGAGGACTGATTCCAGGTCTTTCTGACTTGTAACTAATCATAGTACAAATATCTCTGGCAACATCTTTTTCTCTCACATCTCTATGATGTTACCTTCATCCCAGCCCATTTTCCTATCCATCCATAAGTGACCCTTAATTGTGTTGGTGTTTTAGTCATTTTCCTCCTTAAACTGATCCCATGCAATCTCAGCTGCAAGGTATGTATAATCTGTTACATTTGACACCTATTAAGCTAGATGTGAAGTCAGATGACCAATAATGGATGATATCACAGTAGGTCTATCGGGCTGATTCAGGCTGTTGAAGGTCTATCCTCTTCCCTCTAATTACTGTACAACTTCATTGGCCACCATTCTCCAGCTTACCCAAAGAATTGGGCAAGCATTAGTGTATCAGTTATCTATTAGAAATGCAAAATAGCATATTATGTTAGATTGTTCAATTGGTAGTGGTTTAGGTGCTTGAATTCCATGCTACTTACTAAAACTAAAATAGAAAAAGAGTGAACCAACTTCCCTCCCTTGACTCTGAAACTAGTATATTTTGCCTATATATGAAGGAAAAAAAAGATAAACCCTACTTATGCTACTTATGGCTCAGTTACATTCAAATTCAAATCTCTTTTCTTTCTGTAATATTATTTAGTTCATTTGATGATAGCATGCAGAGGACAGAAAGAAGAAACAGTCAAGAGATGGGACAGAAAATCTTCAAAATGGGCCTGTCCCATTCTGCTAAAGGGGAATGGCTAATGTTATTATTAATTAATAAAAAATAATGATTAGCAAAAGAAGGAGGTCAACAAAGCCAGAGGACTCAACTGGTTGTTTTGCTTATCATATGCTGCACAGGGAAAATCAGCAGGGCACCATTTGACAATGAGTTAGAATGGAATGGAGAGAATTGAGCCTGTCTAGATAAATGAAAGATCAGCACAGAATTATTGGGAATTTATTCAGGAATCTGTAAATCATGTTCTCTAAATATCATAGTCTCCCAGTCTTTTTTTTTTTTTTTTGTCTGAGCAGCAAAATCTTATTGAATTCCAAAGTGTTTTTACTTGATTACCATTTGGTTCTAGTTTCTGTCCTCTGCATTCATGTTTGTTTCTTGACTTTATCTTAGAGCTAAAATAGATGAGATGCAATACATATATTAATAAGTTGCATTTATAGATTTTTAAAGAAGAAAATTCTTGAGCAAAGAACTTAATCTGTATCAAGAAAACACTGAGGAGTCATGACTGGAACTGGGGCCAGTAAAGCCAGTCATAAATATGTGTTAATCATGTTTGTTTGCCTCTTATTTTACTGGCTTGGCTGCATGGCTTCTGGATCACCCCATGAGTGGAGAGTTGTCCATAATAAACAGCCTCCTCTTTCAAGCTTTTCTGCAGTTGGGGAGTTTGACTTTCCAAATCATCTCATAGGAACACTAGAAGCTTCCTTATACTGAGCCAAACCATGGGATCTGTAGACCAGTATTGCTAGTAATGACTGGCAGCAGCTGTCCAGCATTTCAGATCAGATTTTTTTCCAATTCTGCCCCAAAGATGCCTTAGAGCTTCTGTTCATAGAACACATCCTCCATAATTTATTCCATAATTATGGGGATTAGAAAATTGAAAGCACTCTTTCTCTCTCTCTCTCTCTCTCTCTCTCTCTCTCTCTCTCTCTCTCTCTCTCTCTCTCTCTCTCTCTCTCTCTCTCTCTCTCACACACACACACACACACACACACACACACACACAGAGAGACACAGAGAGAGAGAGAGAGAGCGAGAGAGAGAGAGAAGAGACTATATATGTCAAGATTATATACTTTTCTTATTTATTTCGAATTTATAGAGGGTGACAGTTTTATGTAAAGTTCTCCTGCCTGAGCATCTGTTCTACTTTTAAAAAAAGATTTCATTCATTGTTAGTTTTACTTCTCAGTACAGGTAGTCCTCAACTTACAACAGTTCATTTAGTGACTGTTCCAAGTTACAAGGAATGTTAATAATTGATTAAAAAGCTAGGGGCGAGGAATTTCAGGGATGCGTGCTCCTCTGCATGCCCACAGAGCCATTTACCATTTCCAATGAGTTTAATTCATTTCAAAACTATCTAGGATTGTTATTTCTTATTTATTGAAGGCAAACTTCATTGAACTTAATGGAATTTACTTCTGAGTAAACGTGGTAGACATGCATTGTCAAGCAGCAGTTAACGGTTGTGTTTTTCCACTGGAAACTGTGAAGCTAGAACTCAGACCAACTAAAAACCATAGAACATTTTTCACATCAGAATGTTGAAGGTCCCAAGTTATACAGCCAATTGTTATTGGACTATGAAGAATGTGTGAGGAAAAGAAGCAGTTCTGTTTTGCCTTGAATACATACAAGATATAATAGACTATTTCAATACTTAGAAAACTCAAGCTTGGGGTGACTTACATTTACAAGAATTCCATTCTCCTTCAATGAGTTTTATGAAGCAAAAAGTTTGTTTGCTTGTTTATTAGATTTGGAGGCCTCCTGATTTGTAATGACTGTTGGAATATGCTTCCAATTTAAAAACATAAAAACAATAGAAGAATATGAAGCGTCTGAAGTTGCACAGGTAGTCCTCAACTTATAACAGTTTATTTAGTGACAGTTTGAAGTTACGACAGCACTGAAAAAAATGACTTATGACTGTTTTTCACACTTACGACCTTTGTACCATTCCCATGGTCATGTGATCGAAATTCAGATACTTGGCCATTGACTCATATTTATGACAGTTGTAGTGTCCCGGGATCGTGTGATCGCCTTTTGCAGCATTCTGACAAGCAAAGTCAAGAGGGAAGCCAGATTCATGTAACAACCATGATGCTAATTTAACAACTACAGTTCACTTAACAACTGTGGCAAGAAAGATCATAAAATGAGGCAAACTCACTTAACAACTGTCTCACTTAGCAACAGAAATGTTGGATTCAATTGTGGTCATGTGCCAAGGACTACCTGTAAGGTCAAATTGTTTCTGGACTAGAAAAAAATGCAACAAATCTTATTTTTTGTTTTAATAGGAGAAGGATCTGCAGTTGGTGAGGATTTCATTCATGTTCAGAGTCTCTGTATGTAGTTGGAAAGGGTCTTTCAGAAAAAGAGTGAGTCAATAACCAGCATGGTGAGTTAATCACCATTATAAACATGGATGAACATACTGAGATAAATATCCAAGATTTTAAGAAATGAAAGTTCTCTGCCAGATTGGATGTCGTCACTTTCATTTTCTCTCCCAAATGTTTTTCATTTCCAACCTTTCTCTCTTGTTTGGGAAAACATTTGTGCATTTAAAGTTCTTATTAGAAAAATAAGCCAAACACAATCCTCACCAATCACTAAAACAAATATGGATTAAAATGTGTGTGTGTGTGAATTTATTTGTCATGAAAACAAAAACATATTCCTAAAACCCAAATGACAAATGGCAGAATATAGGCTGTAATCCATCATGAAAAAATCCTAGTGAATTTAATGAAACTTTCCTTTGTATGAAGTTGCCCACAATGGTGCTATATCCTTTCAGGCAATACATTTTAAAGAAGACTTGTTTGTTATTGATTGGATTAATGCTAATTAGTACAACTTGATTTATGAAGGTATCTCCACTTTTCAGTAAACAAATACCTCTTTGAGGCTCATTGTCTTCCAGAGAAATGTTGGTTATAATCTTTCTTAACTAAAGCAATCTGTCACTATTGGGGCAGCCAAAAGAATTCCCTGCCTCCAGTTAAAAAGCAGTTCATCAAGTCATTTAATGAAACTCTAATTATTAAAACCACATGGGTTTTTATAATCATCTATCAGAAACAGTTGACAAAGAAAATTATAATATGTCCAGCCAATTTTGTGTTTCAGTTGTTAGTCAAATGTCAAGTAGCCCAAATCAATAGCTGCTTTCTTCCAGTTGAAACGATGGGGTGCGGGAGAGGCAGTGGTGGGATTCAGCCAGTTTGCACCACTTTGGCAGAACCGGTAGCTAATTTTTTGTTGCCCAGGCCCAGAATGGACTTCCGGAAGTGGCATTTACACAGAGAACCAGTTGTTCACATATTTGAATCCCATCACTGGGGAGAGGGAGTGCAGTTTTTATTTTGGGTTATTTAGGGAAACAAACATTTCCTCTTTTGTTTCTGGTACATTTGGAGTAAATTTTCATATAAGCAAGAACACCATTTCAGACATGTTCATGATTTTTTTTATTCAAACTATTTTTTAAAAAAATCTTGGCATTTGAGAAATCATCATATCTATTTTAGAAATTTAAACTGGTTTAACAGTTCCATTTTTCAGAAGATACTGGGAACTATAATTCTATCAAGTAGGGGTAATAACATACAGGATTATTTGGGGATACTGCATATCTAAGATATACAGTAATCAGTGTTTCTCAACCTTGACCACTTGAAGATGTATGGACTTCAACTCCCAGATTTCCACAGCCACCCATGCTGGCTATGGAATTCTGGGAGCTGAAGTCCACACATCGTCAAGAGGCCAAGGCTGAGAAACACTGCATGGTATCTAGTTAATTGAAGATAAGAAACAGATAGAGAAATATGCACCTGACATCCAGTGATATATCTTCTATTCCAAATAGATCCACAGGATTTTTGTTGGTAGTGGATTGACAGGCTGATTCTATGTACAAGTTAACCCCATTGGTAAGCTCATGATCCTGATTTGGTATCAAAGCTCTAATCACTTTCACACTAGTTGCTATTGGGCTGCTTTATTATTGTCCTTGCCAACTGCAACATGGTGTCCTTCAAGGTAATGTTCAGTTTGGCATTGGAAGCAAAGAATCCTTGACCTCCAGTACCACCCAGTTCAGTTTGCCTTCCATTTCCATCTGCCTTTTGTTCCACTCTTCTAATTTGATATCCGGTTGGCTGGCAATTATAGGACTTTAAGGGAAAGGTATGTGGATAGTGCCAAGCTGGGGAAGATGTACTATTCATTGTCAAACACTAGCATTACTGTCTGCACTCCTTATGTCCATGAATTGTTACATATTTAACTCGCAACAGGAATCTTCTATGTTCTTTCTCTATACAGTTTCTATAATATACTTCTGGCACTAAAATCAATATTTTGTGGTTTTATAATTGGAAGCATCTGGCTAGTACATTGCTGGTGTGTTCCAAAGCTACATTTATATCATACATTTTAGTCAGGTCGTATTTTCCCATACCAACAATATTAGCCCAACCATATTGTTTGCTAGGCAGATTCCCAATTAATTCCCCAGAAGACTTGGATAGTGGTTTATCGGCAAAATAGGAGATGTCCTTCTGAAAACTAGAGAACTCCCCTGAAGGAGGAAACCATCAAAGCCTGAAGATTCCTCTAGCTGAATGGCATATAGGACTGTTTGTGTAGCAATTGCAAGATATTTTCCACAGTAAAATATCCAGCCCTCTCTTGTTTCTGCTTTAATGTCACTGTCTATTCCTCTGCTCCCTTTAATAAATAAGAGCAAGAAGGATTAACATTTAGCTCAGAGAAGGAAAAGGGCAGCAGTGACAGCAACAAGAATGGGATAAGATCATTCTGGGAAGTGGTCCATTGATAGCATCTTGTCCAGGACCATTTTGCTAAACATGGTCCTCAGATGAACTCTGCAGAGATGCTTAGTCCCTTTGCATTTTTGTAAGTATAGCCAAATGTTTCAAAAATTCCATCCATTGCCAGTGTTCCTTCATCCAAAGAAAGCTAAACTTAAGTAGTATTACAACTCACCGCTTCAGAAAATGGAGAACATCATGCAACAGTATGCTTTTAGTGGTATCACCAAGCCAGACCTGCTTTTCCTGGAAATAATAAAGATATTCACAATTTTAATGTTCTTGATGGTTCTAATTTTGTTTTTATTTAGTGAAACTTTCTTGAAGGGGAAAAAAAAGAATTTAAAGATTTTCTAAACCCATTCATGAAAATGTTAACTAGATTCATACCTGAATATCCATCATTCTTCACATTCTAGATTTGTTTCTTATCAGTCTGATCTATTTTTTATTATGCTTCTTCCACTTATTTCCAATTCGTTAAAAATCATCTTAATTCCCATGCCAGCAGAAATTCATTTTGAAAAGACAAATTTTTATCCGGGACTCTTTTTTCAAAGCTCATAATCCAAGATTTATAATGGTGTTTTCATAGCTTCCCTGGAATTTCACATAACACAAGGCACTTATTCCAAGAATGGCTTAAAGCTGTTTCACTCATAGGTTATGAACAAAATGATGGTCCATGGTGAAACAACTGGGAAAAAATATTATTATTATTATTATTATTATTATTATTATTATTATTATTATGTTGTTGTTGTTGTTGTTTATTCCACTGCTATGTGCAAGTGGGGAAGGCCCATAATAGGAGACCCAGTTTGGTGTAGTGATCCTGGCTAGAAAGCAGGACATGTGAAATCTCTCTTAGGCACAAAAGCCAGCTGGGTGATTTGGGGCCAGTCACTTTCTCTCAGACCAATTCATCCGACAGAGTCATTATTGTGGGAAAGGCAGAAGTATTAGGTACAGAAATAGGGGGAGACGAATAAAAATATGAGAATATAAAATAAGCTTTGGAGTTATGGAACGTGTGTTTCCAAATACAGTGCAAGTTGCTCATTATTACCATTAAAGACCTCTATAGCTGATGCCTGGATATCTAAGAGAACACATTTTACATCTATAAATTGCCTAGAACCCCCTAGAATTGAAGTGGTGGATAAATTGCAGAAACAATCACATAAGTAGACCAATGTCCTTGTGCCAGCTCTTCAAAGTATGCTGGTCAAGAAACAGAGAAAGTTAAGATTTCAGGAATACTACTTTCCTGTTATGGGATATAATAGCAGAATATTGATAACCTACTATCTCTCTGCTTCTCTAACACCAAATAGAATCAAGACAAAGTTACTTTACCTTCTCCTTTTCCAGGACTGAGTTTTTCCTTACTTTTTTTTCATTGCTTTTATATTTCTTCATCATGATTTTCTCCATGTTGCTCTACAATCTGAATGGTAGACATTGGCAATAATAGGTCCTATGTTAACACTTATTGTGATCTGTAATTGTTCTAAATTTATTGTACCTAAGAGTACTCCTTTGCACCATTTTCTTTTGATCAAAATTGCCTCACTGGTTTAAAAACTTAATGTAATGAAATTCCTATAATAATTCAGAGAAAAGCATGGGCTTGATCTTTGGTCAGCCTCTGTAGAAAAATAATTTTTCATGGATGAAATACTACTCAAGAAATCCTTAATACAATGTCTGCTGATAGTGATAGAGAATTGGAAGAACTATATCTGGCAAGTGCCAAGTTGAACATCCTTCTTTTACTTAAACTTGTTGCAGAATCTAAAGAATCCAAAGGGAAACATTGGTTACGATGAACCAAGCAAATACAGTGGACTACAAGAAATTGTAGGCTTTGTAGTCAAAACCTATGGCAAATTGTTCCTTAATTCAATATTCCTGAAGATGGTTAAGCTATATGAGTTCAATTTTTCTTTGTTCTGTTTTTCCTCAGAACCTAAAAAGAAATCCTTCTCCCTTTCCTCTTGCACTCATTGTTACAGCATGAGGCCCATCCTCATTCTCACTTGTTTTTCCAAGAAAAATAACCTGATTGTACAAGATGTGGGTAAAACAAGTCCAAGTGGAGCAAAATCTATATATGTATTTGTTATATTTATATATTGCTACATTTATGCCCAATCTTTTCTCTCACAACAGCCTTGTGAAGCAGGCTAGAGAAAGTGGTTAGTCTGAAGTCTCCCAGTGAGCTCTGTGACAGATTTAGCTTTTAAAGCCCATCCAGTCTTGCCTGATATTTTTTAAAAGTTTCAGTCCTACAAAATAATGTAATCCCTTGACTACTTCCTTAAACCTCTACCACTTGGAGAAGGTAGATCCTGAAATGAAGCTCTTCTGGCTGAGTGGCCACACCGACTACATCAAGGGTGGGGAATAAATTGGACCAAGATTTATAGCTTAGCCAACTTTTCACTTTTACAAGGTCAGTAACACATCTATTCTGCATTTTGCAGATGGAAAATAAGTGTCATCCCAAATTGAAAGACTTGAGGTATATTAACATCTTTATTTATTTTATTCTTTTTTTGCTTTCAACAGAAATGCCTTGAAAGGGGGAGAAGAAGGTAAGTAGGATTTGCTGCCAAGGCAATAAGCCAACTGTCAAACTCCCAGAACACAAAGCACAGACCAATTGTAGCTGCTTGGGTCTTGCTGTAGTTTATTCTGGAGAGATTCTACTGAGGGATTGGAGACCAGCCAGATCTGGAAGACATGAGGCCCTGAATCTAAGGAAGTGAAGGCAATTTCCCCTCACCTTACCCACAAGTGCTATAGCTGTTGCTAACTTGAAAAATACTGTCCTTTATGAAAAAGAACATCTTACATGTTTTTCAATAAAACTGAATAGCTGTTATGATGGAAGAGCTGGCCACTTCTATTTAAACAAAAAGATCTGCGAAAAGCATGTCCGTTTTCAGTATGTGCCAGAAGCAGAGACGTATAGATCTCTTGAGAAATTTAACTTGTCTTATGAAAAATAAATCCTTTGGCTTGCCCTGAAATTCCCTTCAATATTTTCCTGGACTTAGATTCTCACCCCGCCACCTTCCCAATAGAATCTGGGCAGGAGTTTCCAGTTTATGTAGAAATTATCTACATGTTGTTGAGATTATCTAACTTTTATGCACCCTATATATCTAGGGTATACCTAGATATATATACCTGTATATGCACCCTAGATATCTAGATCTTAACACAGAGAATGTAAATTAAAGACACTGTTCACTCTGATGAATTGTATAATTTGTATACATTTATTTTTATTGATGTTAATCCATAATTCTCCCAAGACCTCTGGCAAAAAAAATGCAAAAATAAACCTGACATCATATTTTACACTGTCATCAGAATCAGCAATAAATACCAAATTCCAAATAATTTGTCAAATGCAACAGTGAATGGAAGTGGAAATTACTGCATTATAATAAATGTGTAAAATTAATTCAGATAAATGCTTTATAAAGTACTACCAAGTCAATTTCACTGGGAGCTTTTCCTGCTTTGACTCAAATAACTGAATAGAACTCTCAAGATATGCAGAGCTAGTTTCAAGATGGGTGGCTATACAAAAGTTTTAAATAAAATAAACTTGCACAAATCCCAATAATTCCAATAATGTTTATAGGTAAGAAGGTTTCAGAGATCTATTTTGCATTAGAGACTATCAAAGGACCCTATTGCTTCTTGTGCATTTGCTGCCCACTCTTCTCACATGCATAGGTACAATAAGAGGCTGAATGCTAGAGCTGTAAAAATATCCAATTTTTTTTTGCAATCAAGATACAGTAGCCCTAGTGAACAAGGAAGTTGCTTCCCATGTGTGGCTTTTGTGAACTTGCTGCTGGTCTCACAACATAAGCATTCTGTTGGTTAGGCAAGAAGAGTCGTTTATTGTTTGTGCAGCAGCTGCCAGCTGCCTGTGAGATAAGCTCTTTAAAATGGACTGTTCATGATTTGGGGAGCTGTACTTTGGGGAGCTGTACTTTGCATCCTAGATGCCTCCCCCCAAATGTGGATGTCTGATCACCTTCCTAAGAGGAAGATAGGTTTTGATGGAAGGAGCTTTCACAAGCCAATTCCTTTGTGTTGAAAAATATATGAAGATTGGTGATAATTATTGGGATTCCTTCCCATCCCTAAAACAAAAAAAATATGAAACAAAATGCCTCCTTCCTATGACTACTACCATAATTAACATTTTACAGCAATTGTTAATAGGACTTCAAATATTCCTGCTTTCTAAAGTGCCTGCTGAAAACAGGGGTAACTGGAGGCCAAACCTGAAGCTATTATGAAAAACTTTTCTATTGAAGTTTGCAAAGGGATATTTTCATTGGAATTATTATACTGATACACAAATGAAAGAATAAGTTAAAATAATGACAAACAGAGCTCTCAAAGGGGAATATGAAAAATATGTAGCTTTTGTAGAGCCAGATTTCCAAACATTTCTGATCCTGAATGATAAATGCTGGGAGTAAATGATCCATTCATATCTTTCTTATTCCTTCTGCTGTCCGTTGCCCTCATATCTTACTGATTTGCTTCCAGAGGCATCTGGTTAAACTATAGAAAATAGGATTAAGTTGATACTGTTGGAGCAAGGTTCTTCTCATTGGGTTCGTGTTCATGTTGGCAGTACCAAGATGCTTCTGAATTGAAAGGATTAGACCTTGACATTAGCATTACCTGGGGAACATCCAGTTGGGTGCTCCTTTCATGTCCTTGTTAATGTGCCACTGAAAGGGTACCTATCTATCCACTTGCAAATGCACATGCTGAACTGCTAGGTTGGCAGAGCTAGAGCAAATGAGGGGAGCTCCAAGACTGAGCCTATATACTTGCTCTCAAACCATAGGCCTGCTGATCATTAACCCAGCCTCCTAACTACATGAGGCACTGTGCTCCTGGTTTTTCCCCCCATGTTATTGTAGCTTACAACAATCTATATGTGGATTTTAAGTGAAAATGTGACTTATTGATTCAATCTGTTAGCCCTGATTTATCTGGGGTTCAGATACCTCTGGGCAAAGGGACTACACATTTTACTATATTTAATACTCACATGCTTCTTTTGTAAACTCTTCTTCATACTTTTTGAAGATGCTATAAAAAATGAAGGTGTCATATCTTGTCATTATGCTTGCCAAATGACAGGAAATTCCAAGGAGATTGTGGTTCCTTGTCAGTTGATATATCTGGAGTTAATTTTCATGGGGGTTTAATTGATTGGTTTTGCAACACAGTCTACTTTTAATTGCTTCTCAGCATGTTATCCATTTAGTTCATTTTGTCAATACTGACTGATACCTGATCTTCAACTTTTGATGCAAAACTTTTTTTTTTGCATTACTCAGAAATTTCAAGACCTGAATTTTATAATCTTATGTCCTGAGGATGTAGTATAACTATATAAAGGGAGGAGTGTATATTAAGAATCTCTTAACTATCAAATGATATATAAATTATGCACTGATCCTGAAGTTTATATTATGTCTTAAAAACACAGGGAAGAACTTGCTAGATTAGACTAAATTCCACTTAATTGATATCATTTATAAGACCCCCCAACAAGAAGCCAAATTCAAATAGTTCACAGGCTATCTTTTAAAGAAATCCATTTACCTGCCTTGAATATAAGAGACGTTTATTTTAATGGTAAGACAGGATAACGGAGCTGGAAAATATATTGGATAAGAAGCTGATGAAATAGGCCACATATCAATTTTTTAAGTAACAGTAGTAGCAATAACAAAAATAATGTTCTATCCATTGCTGGAACTTTCAAAACAACAGTATTGAATATAGTAGAAGTTGCCATTCCTCAGATGTCTCTCGATAAATAAGCAGAAATTAGTCCTTAGAACTGACTGGAACATTTTAGCCTAAATTGGATAATGTGTTGATATTGTAGAACAATGACATCACAAGCCTGCCCCCAAATGTCTTTATTCATGGCTGCATAAAGATATGAGGCCATATCTCAGCTATAGAGAACTATAAAGTTAAGACAAGATGGAAGAAAAGAGTAATCTATGGGTTTAAAATGAAGGATGGCGGCAGATGTCTATACATACACGCAAAATCCTATTTATCTTTTAATGCTGCCTGGATTGAAAGAATTTATCTTCTCAAAGGGATTTGTTTTGTTCACAGTGGAAATGAGGCAGGGAGACTTAATATGGAATAAAAAACCATAAAATAAAGTGAAAATGACAACGCAAGCCTGGAAAAAAAAAATCATTTCCAGCCAGCTGTCTGGCCAGCTGTCCAGACATTGGTAACAATTCCTGCAACTGTTTTGCAGTTGTTGGTATTTTAGCTCTGCCTTCCTCCATTCCTCCCAGTCATCATTTGCTTGTCTCTGTACTTTCTGCATTCAGAGGGCATATATTTAGGATTTTGAGAAGTTGCTGCAGACAAAAAAACAGTTACCGTATTCTAATTCATAAAATTATGGGGTAGATCATTATCTCAAAATCCAGGATAAGATTTTTGCCAGTAGAAATTATTGTGAGGATGTCGTTGGAACCTTGTGCTGAGATCTCCCATTGTTTTCATCTGCATGTTTTGTCCCATTCTCCTTCAATTTGATGGAAAATAATTGCTTTCAGGGAGGATGAGGCAATGTTTCAGCAGATTCTCTTGAGTGGCAAGCAGAGTTGTTGTACTTGCTTTAATAAGAAGGTGACTCAGGTATGCACAAGAATGTACACCTGTGAAGTCTTGTCTCTCATTGTGCATCTCCAGTAGTTTATAGCTTCTTATATATCTCAGATCACCCCACTTATGGGCAGCTGGGGAGGCCACAGAATGATCAGGGAAAAGGAAAAATAAACATCAAAATTGTCTACCAACTGATACTAAGAACAAAACATCCCTGCACAATTTCTAAAGCAGTCTGTGAATGAGGAAAAAATGATGGTGAGAGGGGAAGGACAAAATAAATTATGTAAAAATAAATAAATTATTTTTTTTTTCAAATATAAATTTTTTATTGTTTTCATCATAAAAAAAAACACATCACAAATACATCACAATGTAAAAACCCCTACCCCCCACCCCCCACCCGGACTTCCCAAACCTAATCCCAGGATACTATTCAACTAAAAGTAAACTAGTATTAATATCCCTAACTCCACAAAATATTATTCTACATAAGTAAGTGANGTAAAACTTTACTCTTCCAATTTTGAGCTATCAACAAACGGGCAGCAGTTAAACAATACAACATCAAATTCGTTTCTTTTACATCCAAATTATGTGTAATACCTAGGAGAAACAACTGAGGCAAGAAAAAAATTCTTCTTTTAAAAACTTGCTGTAAATTCCACCATAGTTTTATCCAGAAGGCCTTAATAACCTTGCATGTTTCTTTGAATCCTCAGTATTCTGTGAATTACAGCTTGGTTCATCAGATACACCTGATGAAATGAGCCTTAGCTCATGGATGTTTATGCCTTTTAATAAAATTTGTTAGTTGGAAAAGGAGCTGCCAGTCTTCCTCTGATTTTTTATACTTATATTTTTTTATATATATTTTTATGCTCCTGCATCTGTGATTGAGTATAAGTTTTTTTTATGCTCCTGCATCTGTGATTGAGTATAAGATGATTGAAGGAACTCCCATCTCAAGCTAGTCTTTGTGCATGTTTTCACTTCATAAATATTTAATGAGCTCAATTTCTACATTTTCCAAATAACAATCTCCTCATGAAATACAACTTGTTACATTTTCTCTCCCTTGGTGCTTGGTTCTAAAAAAAAACACCCTCACTTTAGTCTTTTTCCTAACAGATCTAATCAATTAAATATATGAAGTTGAGAGAGACATTGAGGAGAAAAAAAAAGATTGGTTTAAATCTATGCTTAAGAATGCTACTCATAGTATGTTTTCTTAAATAAATAACTTTCAAGTATCATCAGTGCTGCGTACTTACTTTGCATGTTTTTCTCGAAGATGATGCAACATCAGAGAACATATTTCAAGTGAAAATCTTCCAACAAGAGAAAAATGACACAGATTTTCTGGCTTTTGAACATGGACTTATCTTATGCCAGAGAAACTGTTCTTGTAGTCTTCTATTTGCAGCTGTTGAAAAATATGTATTTTGAATTACTTTCTACATTTTAATGTGTCAGGTTTTTTTTCTATTCAGTGGGGAAAGGGTCATTGCTCTCCATTTTAAATATTGTCAGTTTATATGTAAACAGAAATGACAGATGACAGCCTGTGAAAAATGCCATCCACCTCCAAGGTTTGAGACATCACTGACTGACATCTGATGAACTAAAAGCCAAAGACCAAAGATCATAAGGTTGTGGGAGATGAAGATCAGCAGGAGATCAAGTTGGAGAAAGCTAGGATACTGTATATTTATCATTATATTTGGTGTTTGTTTTTCATAAAAAACTCAGAGCAACAAACATATCAATAATTAGTAACATGATACTATGAACTCTTGTAAAAAGTATATTAGAACACCATATGATGCCAGATTGTAATTTCTTGTCTATAACCTGATTCAAAAGCAGACCACTTCTAGCAAAAGAAGCATTTGTACTGTAGTTACAGTACAATTATATATGCTTACGTATGCATATATATGCTACATCAGGGGTCCCCAACCCCCAGTCCCTGGACCAGTACCAGGCCGCGGCATGCCAGCAACCGGATCACACAAACAAGGAAAGCCCCATCCACAGGATGCAGGCAGCACACAAAACCATGCCCCCTCCGGTCTGCGGAAAAACCTCTCTCCATGGAGCTGATCCCTGGTGCCTAAAAGGTTGGGGACCTCTGTGCTACATGACTTGTATCCTAATGGCCCATTCAACCTGGGACTATCATTCTCTATTCTAATTTGGAGCTCTTGAGGAATGTGGATCTTTTCCAACTACATCACCTAGAATTGTTTTATCTATATGCATCACTCATGATGCACAGCTTATATGTAGTAATTGTAGCCTATATATATATCAGTAAATCAATTTCATTTCAATAACAATCAGCAGGCCTATGTATAAAAGACACTAAACCTTGAACTCACAATGCCTTAACATCCAGTTTGTCTATGGAGATTCTCAGTCATCGAAGTCATGGTTGTCCCAAAGGTGCTTTTTCAAAAGGCAACAGGACTTTCTTTATTTTTGTTCGAAGATGTTTTGCTTCTCATCCAAGAAGCTTCTTCAGTTCTAAATAATCATTGTGGACTTTTCTCACTTCTGCCTAGCCATGGTACCAACATGCCCTGATTACCTCATTTTTCTGCCATCTTCCCATGGTATTGCCTGAATCTCATTCCCTGCCTTAAGTCATCTTTAGCTGTACTGGGAGGTGTTTCCTCTTAGCTGACCATATCTGACAGCATCCCCAAGGAGTATTAAATCTGTTAGGCTTTGTTACCTTGGCGGAAGTCAGGTGGCTGTCTGGGCTCAAAACATAGTAAAATAAGGACTGGCAAGGGGGGGTTTTTTAGCAATTTTCATGCCCACAAAATTTGCTGCCAACTCAAGAATATGTGGATAGCACCAAGTGGTGGGAAAGTGGATAGCACCAAGTGGTGACATCACACAAGTTTGTGCCCTGTGAGCTGAGGTGGAGGAAGCTTCCTGGAAGATTCTATCAAGACAACGTTCAACGTGAATCGTGTATATATGTGTATATGTGTGTGTGTGTGTATATATGTATGTATGTATGTATGTATGTATGTATGTATGTATGTATCATTGTTATGAGAATTAATGTTTCTTTATTACAAGCATTTATATGGCTGCCCAACTCAAACAGCATGATTCTAGGTGGCATACTGCAAGGTAAGCAATGTAAGAAGTTATCCATAGAGGTGCTTAGAAAGCTTGTGTTCTTATAAATATTGTGCAGAGGCTACACAGCTCAGCTTGGGACTTGATCCAGAGTTTTGGAAATGGCCTGTACAGTCTAGTCATTCAGAAATAACTCCAGCTTAATTTAATGCAGCTCCATTTCACCATAATATATTACTGGGGTGGGGGGGGAACCACACAGCTGCATCCTTTTTAATTTTTACCAAAATGGGATGAAATTTGCTGGCAAGCTAAAATTTTGTAAGTGGCAAGATGCTAATTTGCACGTACACTGGGGCAAGGATTGCAAAGCAGTGCTCTTTTAAACTTGAATTATTTTTCTTTAAAAAGGCCTCAAAATGTATTGCTTTTGGAAAGAATACTTGCAGCAACAGAGGCCCCCATGACAAATTTCTGAAAAGCGTTTGCATAAAGAAAAGATGAAAAGGAAAGAACAGAGAAAGGAATACTGAATGTGCATGTGTTGGGGGGGGGGCAGAACTGTTCAGAAATTAACTTTGTAGCTGTCTGCCCTGTCAAAAAACCCTTTAGTCGTTGTGCCCCAGGCTTTGCAAATGAAGCCAATAAAAATATCTGAGACATGAACTAGGAGGAAGAGTGTTTATTTTTTTTAGGTATTGCCTCTGAAACAGTATTCAGATGTGAGGATACTTTGGAGATACCAATGCCAGAAATACAGTGGCATTTTTTAAAAAAAGGAAAAAGTTGAAAGGAAAAAATGCTGGAATGGGGAAAATCCATTGATTTACAGCAGAGTCTCACCAGGGAAAAATCAATTCATACAAATCTTCAATCTCCAAATTTAGTTCATTAAGCTGACTAGGTCGTTAATTTTGCAACAAGTTCAACTTTATTTTGTATAGATTTGCTTGTGTCAGGATCTAGTGAATACCAAAAGACTAGAATTTCATCCTGGCTTTAGCCAACGGCTCTCTACAAATTTGGAAGCAAGCAATGTGCCATTCATAAGCGTCCTGCTATTTCAAACAATCCAGCTGGTTCATCACCTAGCTTCTCACAGAGGCAGTTCAGATACTTCTGGGAAGTCTGTATGCAAGACCTCCCCTGTGCTATTTCCTCTCTAGAAAGTGGTATTCAGAAGAAAACTGCCTTTTGAGTCTGAATTTTCCATACAACTGTTATGACTAATGGATTTTACAGAACTTCTTCCCTGAATCTATTCCTTTTTTTAGGTCATCTCAATGAATTCCCCTGATTAAGGAAGCACTTTTTTTAAACTGAATATCATTTCTTTATAGGATTAAAGTTATATTATTATGGAACAGGAAGATCCTTTTCTCTAGGGACTCCCTCATACTTTCATAATTCTATAATTCATTCACATGTCAGAAAATGGAATAATGAGTTTATTTTATATATCACCAAAATCATACAACTCCTGACAGTTTAGAATCCTAAAAATATGGCAGAACAATGCTAAAACGTACAGTAAAATTTCAACAAGAATTAAATAAACAATAGGTAACATTACAATGTGATGGTGCAGATTGGTATTTGACAGTATCAACTCTCAAAAACTTAGAAAACAACCCCATCTTGACAGGTTTTTTTTTAAAGACCACCAAAACTGGTGCAAATATGATCTCTAGAAGAAAGTTATTAGATAAAGTGGGGATCAGCAAAGCTTGGTCCCAGTGAATTTCAACATTTTAAATCCATCAAGAGATATTTTTATAGAGGTGTATAAATTTGTATTCACAACATTAAGCAATGAACTATAATAGCCTTCAGGTGTTTTTATTTGTATTTTCTCTAGGATACCAAACCCTTGCAATGCAATGACATATTTTTTTCAATTGCTATTAAAAAAATAATTATTTTTTTAAATAGCAATTGAAAAAATATGTCATTGCATTGTTACTATGACCCTAGGCTCTCTTCACGTTTAAATAATAAAAGGAACTACAAAGGCAAAATATCAGGCATAATTATGTAATTTTGGTAAATTTATGAAAGTTTTCTGGAAAAGAATTTTTAAGAATATGGAGAATACCATTTTAGTAAACACCATTAGTCTTCCTATAGACATTTAGGATCCACACAGCCACTCCTCTCATCTTTAAGTTGGAAGGAAAGTAGGTTGTTGTGAAGTGCGCATCTGAGCTTCACTGTACTGGGCAGTGTTGCTTTCCTTTCCATCTACAGAATGTTAATTCCTATATTCTCTATAAATGAAGGATATTCACATATATTCTGGACAAAAAAATGTATGGTACAGTAGTTTGCCTCATGACATTTTCAACTTCTTTAGAGTAGGGGTCCATAACCCCCAGGCCACGGCCAGTGGTGGGATTCAAATACCTGAACAACTAGTTCTATTATGTGATGCAGGCCTGGGCCTCCGATGCCTAGAATGGACTTCTGAAAGTGGCATCATGCACTTCCAGTGGGCCATTCTAGGCCTGGGAGGCCTCTGAGGCCTAGACTGGACTTCCAGAAGCCAGCCAGTTCTCTGAATTCAGGTAAATTTAGCTACCGGTTCTCTCAAACTGGTGCGAACCGGCTGAATCCCACCACTGGCCACGGCCCATTACTGGGCCTTGAACTGTTTGGAACCGGGCCATGGAAGTGGCAGGTGAGTGCACAGCAGTTGGTGAGCATGTGTGCATGTGCTCCATTCGCAAGAGCAGTGGGCACACTTCCCCGCCGCTCATGCAGAGCCCTCTCCCCCACCCCAGCCGGGTCGCAAAGCCAGAAAGGTCAGGGAACTCTGCTTTAGAGGTTCCTTCTTTACATTCTACTTACATTAGAAATATGTTAGAGTACCTAAGCAAACACTGACTTTATGCTAGCATGGAACTGTGTGTGTTTGAACTTTCTGCTTAGATTATTTGGCTTACTGGATCTCTAGAGAATGGATATACAGTAGATGGATCCGACAATTGTGGAATCCATTCTTATATGGCAGGCACATAGAAATGTTAAAAATGTCGAACATTTTAGGAGTTCTGCCAACTTTTATAGACACTTCATTTCTGATTTTACTAAGCACATATGATCAACCACTTACCTTTTGGAAAAGGACACCAACTTACACACTCTATTCAAGAACAAGCACCTTGACATTCTTACAAGACTTGATAACTTCATATTCAAAGAATTATATCTTTGATTCTGACAAATGCCATTAAATCCTTCTTGTGAACTTCCTAGGAATGGCAGGTTACTTGCCAACAGAGTTTTTGGTTGGGTATGTCTTTAATTTGACTTTCTAAAAGTTTTCTTAAGAGTAACCATGCTTTTTAAGTATTTAACTTTACTGGTTGCATAAGATGGCCTTGTCACAACTTTGTTTTATTCTACCTTCATAGTTAAAAAGAGGGATTTCCTCTCCTTTTTCCTCATAGCTGGAGCTTCATAACTATTTGTAGTAACCACCAGGGGTCAAGCTTGCACATTTGGTATCAATTGTCTACTTATTTCCACAGAATTAGCAGTTGTCTTCTGCCCTGCCTCCTATCTTGTTATTAATTTTTATAAAACCACAGTGTGGTCTATAACAGCTCCTATTTCTAACATAAGGTAAACAGGAGTATTATTATCAAGAACCCATGATAAAGAGAATATTGTCTGTATAAATAAGAACAATATTCTCTTCATATTTTGCTTTTTCTGACATTTGCCTATCAAAGAATTAGTTTGTGCATTACTTTTAAGCATTATTATATTAAACAGGTGGTTAGTTGTGGAACATTTTATAGCACAAGTTGTTTGTCCTTAACTTGAAAAGGGATATAGGACTCATTTCTATTTTGTTGGTTCCAGGTCAACATAGTGTGGCTGTATTCATGCTTTTTCCTGATCACCAATTTTTGTATAGAAAAGCTGCTTTGTATGAAGGAATATTATTAAGTATTATTGTTTAGACATAAGGGAACCAATGTCCTGCTTTTTTCAAAAAGAAAGAAAAAACATCACTCAAAGACACAAAAAAGATCCAAATTTGTAACACTGCATAATCTACTTTATGTGCATACTGCATATTTATATTTTAAATTGAAAAATATAACTCTCCACAGTGAAAAAGACTGAAGAATAGTGATGATTTCACCTGCCTGCTCAGTCAGCTATTGAGATGCTAATTATTAATGAGCAAATGCAAGACCTGAGCAAATTCTTTGGATTCAATACAATATGTGAGAAACTTCTAATTCCTTTATTTTTTTTAAAAATGCACTAGCTTCTGATATTTTTCCAGGTACATTTCAAAGTGGTGGTAACTTTGAGTAATAGGAACCTTCCTATGTATGAAAGATCCCCTTCTGTATATCCAAGATCCATTTGGAGATGGAATTGCAGTGATTGGGCCTAGGCTTTCCTTTTGAAGGCTTATCTCGTTTCCTTATTTCCAGTATTCTGGAAAGTGATAAAGATATCCCACTTTAGAAAAGCTTCTAAAGATCCTTGATCCTTATCTCTTGAAGTTGTATATTTTAAAATGTTTCTGGTTCAGTTTTGTTGTATTTTATATCTTTGTGTTCTATAATACTATGTATAATGTTACTTGTAGTAGAAATTAAATAGAATATAAATGTTTTTCTACAATGAATGCCTCTGAAGCAAGAAATACTGCCACATGAAGTCTATCTGAATTAAGAATTTAAATATTAAGAGATTTGATTCTGCTTTCTAAGATTCTGTACATACAACATACAACTTCATCTGGTCTTTATGGTAAAGATGCTTGAGGCGATGAGTGTTTTAATTCATGCCTAGCATCAATTATACCATGATATAAATTTGAGGAAGGAAGAAGGCAAAGTGGTTTAAACCTGGATAATAAGCCAGGGTGATTTGAACACACTGCAGAGAAGATGAAAACTGGAAATACAACTCACATGGCTATAGAATACTGAATCAAATTTTCCTAAAAATGTGACAGCAAGGAAAGGAAATAGGATTATTTAAATCGAGAAACTGAAATCCTTGTGAAATCCACCATTTTCTAAAAAGAGAAGCTATGCCCAGTTCCTTTCTTTTGCACACAGAGTGTATCTCCTCCATGTTCTATTTAGTTATGAGCAACTACAGCAGTAGAATAGTAGAATAGTAAGACTCTTAATTTTTTCCTTCAAAAATTTGCAGATAAGAACTTATCAAGAAGTAAAAATGGAAGACTTGGATGAACTGGATGAGGAAGACTTTCACTCAAAGTATTACTACAGGCAACTACAGTACAGGCATATCTATTTTAAGTAATTAAAAAGACAGCTTCTATGATAGCTTACAACAGTGGTGGGATTCAGCCGGTTCGCACCACTTCGGCAGAACCAGTAGCTAATTTTTTGTTGCCCAGGCCTAGAATGGACTCCCAGAAGCAGCATCCATACAGAAAACCAGTTGTTCACATATTTGAATCCGACCACTGGCTTACAACATAAAACTTTTGAGCCTCACAGATCTCCAGTGCAAAGTAACTGGGCATCATTATAAACTTTCTCGCTGATTCTGCACCTTCTTCAGGAAAACTCTGATTCAGAGAATTAAAGCTCCATTCTTAATATATTCCTGTTGAGAGCCATTAAAGAATATATAGAAAATAAAAGATACTTACTAACATTTCTAGGGTTCAGGGTTAACCCTGAAGGTATCTTTATCTAGGTACTAACATATTTTATCCTAACATTTTTTTAATTCATTTTATACTTTAAAAGACGAGCAATAATTTTATTATTTCATTATTTATTTTTTCCCCAGAAAGGAATTATCATCAGCATTAACATTATTAATATTTTAGAATGAAATCTCCATCCCAACCTGAAAACTATTATCTACCAATTTTGATTTGGAAGATTTGTGTGAGTTTGTATATGAATATGAGCAGAAATATTTCTAAAAATGCTTTGGTTATGCATTCATGATATTTAAAAAACTTTTAAAATTGGTTGATTATTACAAAATCAGTTTGTATAGCCACCCAGAATCGCTGAGATTGGTGACTATACTAAATAATACATAAATAATTCAGTATCATTAGTGGCAATGGGGAGCCACAATAGTCATGAGGCAAATTAAGTTTACTTGATCCAACTGTTTCCTTCCAGCCTTACAGAGATATAGTGGAAGGGAGAAAGATAAGAAGATGCCATGTTTCAGGAAAGTCCAGACTTTGATCAAATCACCTCACTGAATTTGTGAATTACAGTGGAAAATCTGCGTCAAATGAATAAATTGAATCAACAACGAACTGAATCAGCAAAGCACTTGGCAGGTCCTATAGGTTTTCTCCTAATTATGAGGTTGTTCCAAACAGCATTCAATATTGCTTATGAGGAAACTACAGACAGACATACTGTATATTGATTCTGAAGTTGTTACAGACAGCATACAATATTGCAATTTCACTTACATCTATACAAAAAGCTGTATGGAATAGAGTGGTACAGTGGGTTTTCTGACCTTGATAGAGGTGATCAACTGAAAGATTTCATTGTATATACCCATCACAATATTGCATGTTGTGTTGTGATATTTCCCCTCCTCTGGAAAGTACTGTAGATCAATCTCACAAGATTTTTAAAAGATCAAACTTTACAACATAAGTAGTTCTCAACTATTAATTAACAACGGTCTGGAATTATGGCAGTGTCCGAAAGTCTGCTTACAGCCCCTTTGTTGTTGCACTATTACCACTCCCATCATCACGTGATAACAATCTGGGTGTCTGGTAAATTTATTCACACTTATATCCAGTTTCCAAGGGCCCATGATCATGTGGTCAGGATTTGTAATTTTCTCTGCCAGCTTTTCCAGAAAATCAATGTTACTTGCATACGATGGAAGCTTAATTTTAGTGCCAGGTTTTTAATGTTTTAATAAATACAGTATACTGTATGTATTAACATTTTATTATTGATGTTATTTTAATTGTTGATTGGAAGCAGCCCAGAATTTAATATAAGATGGTGGCTATATAAATTTTTAATTGTTTCTAAGAACAGGTGGTAGAAAAGCAAGAAATGCCATTTTCTCTGGGCCAGCCTCTTGTTTTGTGGCATTTTATTTCATTGAGGCAGCCTAGATTTTTGCCAACAAGCCACAATTTTGACATATCCAAGGAACATTTGAATTTAATCATGTATGGACATTTCCTGGCAACATCTTTTCTTTATTTTGTTCCTGTGAAGTTCCTCTGATGACATCTTCAGTTTGTGTGAGTTTTATGTTGTCCTCACCTGTACTGTTAAAGTATGTTTGCCTTTTAAGCCAACCAGTGGCACTTTCAAAGTGTATCGAATGTGACATACTTTGCTTTACTAGGCAAACAACCCATGCAGACAGAATCAGCCCAGCAACTATTGACCTCTTCAAGTTGAGGGCCCCTCTCTTCTGCTCTCTGGGCATTCTCCTTCTCCTGGCTCTCCCACAAGCCCAGGAGACATCTCAGACTGGTGTCAGGTTTTGAAAGAACCATATTCTGCTGCCATCATGGAAAGTGGGAGAGCAGAACTTTTGTTAAACCCAGCACCTATATAACACCTGCTGAACAGTTGGCATGTCTCTCTTGTCAGCATTGGTCTTCTACAAGTTTTTTTTGTGGGCTTGTGAAAGTATGGAGTTTTGAAAGAAAGGTTGAGAATTGCAGAAAGGAGGAAACTAAAGTCTAGACCAGTGATGGTGAACCTTTTAGAGACCAAGTGCCCCAAAACTGCCCCCGCCTCCCTGCCCACCCCCACTCTGTGCCCCGCTCACCCGCATGGCCACCCATAGCTTCCACGGCCCACCACAGCAGATCCCCCAGGCAGCCCAGCAGTGCCATGGCGGCCACGCCCTCCACCCATGCCCCGCAGCAGCATCTGCATGTGACAGGGCATGAGGCCAGAGTCTTGTCCCCGCTGCCTGGCTGCCATGCCCTTGGCTGTGCTGCTCTGCGCGGACTGCACTCAGGGGCAATTCTCCTCCAGGGGAGCTGCTGGTGAGGAGGAGGGAGCTGTGGGGGGAGGTGGGGCTGGGGTGACGGTGCACGTGCCCACAGAGAGGGCTCTGAGTGCCACCTCTGACATGCATGCCATAGGTTCGCCACCACTGGTCTAGACCTTTATCCGAACCCACCTCCCATTGAACAACTGAGACAGACCTCCAGAGATAGCAATGAGACACATGCTTTCCTATTTACTTGAAATTTTGCCAGTGATGACAGAATCCTCCCTTTGGGCCAAGCTCACTAAACATCCATGCCAACCATCCTCTCACATCCTAATACAGAGATTAGAGGCAGCAAAAGACATCACTCTAAAAGAATGACCAAAATGAACATTCTTCAATATCATTCCAAGTTAGGCCTTTCAAAGAAGCATGAAGAAAACTCAAGGGTTTCTAAAGCAATTAACTGAAATTTTATTTTCCACATCCGTTCAGCACAATTTAAGCTTTTCACTGGATAATTTCTATAATGGTCTCCATTCCGCCTTCCTTCTGTTTCTATCTTAGAAGAGTTTAAGGGAAATAGTTCAAATGTTTATTCTGATGAAACCTTGAAGATAATTTTATTGAATGTTGGCAGAGCTGATGTCCTTGAAAATATTTGACATTCCTCCTAATGTCATTCCATTCTGCCAAAAAATTGAAGCTGCTGAAAGCATTTTGATGCTTCCCCAATATAGCCTGTGAATGCTTTTTTTAAAATGAATCTCATAAACAGAAGTAATACAGAGGATTTTCTCTTAAAACATAACTTGCAGGATTTAACTGAATTATGCCCTATTTGAATCTTTCATACAAATTGAATTGAGAGCTAATTCACACAGATTTACCATGTATGTATTCAGAGCACCGCAATATAGTATATTGACTAACCTTATTTTTCCTAGATACTTGTGAAATTTCTCTCTGAGATTATTATGTATTTCTCTGTCCTAAATTAACAGCAAGGACCAGTGTGGCTAATGACAGATCACATAGTAAATGGAATGATGAAGCCAAGCCACTAAAAACAAATGAAATTAGGGGAGGAAAAGTAGAAAATAGGGCAAGGTAAGTTAACAGATACTTTTCATTAACTTTTCATTGCTATAAAAATCTCTTAAAATAAGAACAAAACTGAAGTTATTCCAAGATAATGGAGAGTTAGTTTGGCTAAGCTTCAAACTTGAATGAAAATATTCCAAAATGGAAAGAATGACTATTGATCTCCTTTCACAGTTAAAGGCAAGTAAAATAGCTCCATACATAGCAGCAGTGCACAGATGGACCACTGATTACATGTTTGATTGGTTGCAACCTTACAAATGCATTCCTAATTGACGTTATCATGGGAAGGTTATCTAGATTTTGATCTAAGATTCTGATGACACCACTGGAGATTTCTTATAAATCTGAAACTTAAGAGTTGAGCTGAGACAAGTGGGAAATTCATGGATGCAGCTGAACTCAGCACAAGTCCTTAGCTTTCAGATTTCCTGGCTTTCCAATTCTGCTTTTATAACTGCACTTCTTTTAAAAAGCCAGAGTCAAACATAGTAGGTTTCTTACTTGAGGATCCAATAGTTTTCTTGAAGATTTTTTTATCATACTTGGTATCATGTAAAAAAAACATTTTTTGTTTCAAATACATACATTAATTCAGAAGATTTTAAAGATTAATATAAATTGAAACCAGAGATATTTCTTTTGGGACTAATAGACAAATTGTTGGGGAAAAAACTCATGGAACTTTGTTTCTACATATGACAACAGCTATAAGACACAATGATGGAAGAATGGATAGTAAAGCTGATGGAGCTGACTGAGATGGCAAAACTGACCACTTTGATTAGAGAAAAGACATTGATTAATTTTAATGCTGATGGAACACTCCTTTTGGACTTTTTGTGTGAAACAGAAAAAAATAAGAATTCTGACATATGGATTTGATTGGAAAAAATGGTTGATAATAGAAAAAAAATAAAGTTATGTTGGATACTTAGAGTAACAGTTTAATGTAAATTTACACTTTTATCTATTGTAAAAAAAATCATTTCAGAAATCATTTCTTTATATTTCATTTGCACTTTGGCTTTGCTTTCTGTTTCATTCTTTACTCTTTTTCTTTCTTCTACCTTTATTAGTTTTGGTTAATTTTTATCTCTAGTTCTTAAAAAATCTAATAAACTTATTTTTAAAAAGGATCCAATGGTTTTGTTGAAATGAAAAACAAATACCAATAGAAGAGAGTGTTTGTAGTTTAGGATTGAACTGTGGAGTCCTTGGTGCTCACTGAGCTTGGGTTTTTTTTTGCTTACACTGAAGATGTTACGGAGTCTGCTAACAAAACATCTGCAATTAAATGACCAAGCTCAGTGAGCACCAAATAAGTGCCATGAGATTGGGATGCAAGTTGTGCCTCTTACATATTTGCATATAATGCATGTTCATGGCAGGTAGAGCTTGCAACCCAACATCATGATAATAGTTTTATCATCTGTCTGCCTTACCTCCTCCCATGGATACCCATGCTATGGGAACAGTGCTGAGAAAAAGCAGTGGATTTTCATTTAACTTTATGTTCTTTTAATGTCTCCCATTTGCTGTAATTGTATACATTGTTCCTAAACTGATTCAGTTTCTTTAATACTTGGAGGCAATCCTATTAAGAAGAGCTCAGGCAAGAAAGGCCTATAAAATGCAACATGTCCTACAATCCAAGAACTCTGCTTTGTTGCTTGAATACACAATATTAGACCAGATAAACCAGTGCTTACCAAACATGGATAAATTACCCCAAATTGGGAAAAAGTGGCTTATCTTTGAGTAACAACATGCTAAGCCATTACCCAATCACAACAGGGACATTTAATCTGACTTAGTGTTTTCCCTACATTTGGGTAAAAAAGACTTTTTGATAAGCAGTTTTGGGAAGGCAAATGTTTGGGAAGAACTGATGAAAACCATTGATTCCATTAAAGCAATAGAAATACATACTCTTTGTTCCCTCTCCTGCTTATAATAAGCCGGCAATGAGAATAACAGAAATATTACTACTTAGGCTGGATAGTCAAAGAAACACTGGCATTCTGTGCTAGCTATTCAGTATTTTTCTTTCCTTCTCTAAAGAACCTGGGGAGCCAAAGAGACCCAGGGTTTACACATCAGCATAACACTGTTCTAATCTTTTTCTTTTCTTTCAGTGTTCAGAGGAGGAGAATCCAACCACATGCTTCTAATAGTGGCCCTGCCTCCATTCCCAAATAAAACAACAGTGTTCCTGATGTTAGCTGGGTTTCATTAGCAGAAGGGCTGATGATGAGCAGGGTGAAACATTCCATATGCAATTTTAAAAAAAAGATTCTATCAAAAGTCTTCTGAGGCAAAGGAAGTGATGGGGTAGCGGTAACTTAGGAAAGCTTGAAATTATGCAACTCTGAACAGGCTCTTAGAATGGGCCAATTTGATCACAAAAAAACAAATTGATGAAATAGAAAAGAGAAATGCAGACATATCTCCACAGGTATGAATCTTAATTGTGATGGACAAAACAAAATGGTTTCCTTTCTCTGTTTCTAGACCAGGGGTCCTCAACCTTGGTGTGGGATCGCAAAATCCCGGGATCCTGCGCCTGCAGGATGAACTTATTCCTCTCCAGAGGAATGGACTGGTGATGTACGTTGGCCTAAACCAACGGGCCTCGCTTTAGATCAGGAAACACACGGGCAACATGCTTCTTCAGGTGAGATGGCAGGCAAAGACCCTCAAGCCTCTCCGTGCCTCCCTTTTATTCGTAC
>NW_015390120.1:47559-65075 GCF_001527695.2 Protobothrops mucrosquamatus
GGGGTGTACAAAAGGACAATAGGGGGATGGCTCTCCATTGCCATACACAAAGAACAGGAAACTTAAGTCAAGGAGGTACTAATTCAAGGTAAGCTTAACAGGAGAAATGAAACTTAAGTCAGGAAACGAAACCTAAGGCAGGCAGGTAAGCTTTTCAGGAGAAACGAAACTTAAGTCAGGAACCAAATGGATGCAACACCTTGGTAACTTGAAGACTTGTGGACTTCAATTCCCAGAATTCCTCAGCCAGCTTTGCTGGCTGAGGAATTCTGGGAGTTGAAGTCCACAAGTCTTCAAGTTGCCAAGGTTGAGGACCCCTGTTCTAGACAATAACACATCTAAGCCATGTATTCATTCAACAGCACAGCAGAAAGCCTGGAAGGAGGAAAGTCTGATGTCTCCACTAATTTGTGAAGCACAACTTTTGGGCTTTTAACAAATATGGGACAAAGGGAAATACAGGCAGAGGAACATCTCTTATAATTTTGTTCCATATTGGGGAAATTTAATATACTGAAATTCTATCTGTTATGTGTCTGATAAAGGTGGTTTCTTGCTTGGGAACCAGCAATAACCTAAAGGTGGCCCTCTCCACAGTTCCAAATGGAATCTATTAAACGTGAGAAAAATATGAAAAACAAAATTCATATATACCATCTATGTACATGTATTCAACGTGCAGTTGAGGAGATTAGCTATATACTCACCTGCCAACATATTTTACTCAGAGTTGCCTTCATACAGTATGTATATCATTGGACACTTATAGGTAAGCCAATAAGTCAGGCTCATTATTATCAAGTATTTTACTCAGCTACCAGGACTGGAAATAGTTCAATAGTCAAACAAGAACTTCTGAGAAATAGAAGGTATTGTAGAAAAAAATAAGCCATGACAAGAGAATTTCAGCAACTGCTGAATATCAAATATGAGCTCTATTTACAATTATCAGTTTTCAAATAGCATCTTTTTGTGCTAGTCACTTCACATAAAGAGCTAGATGTTAATCTCTTTTGGATACAGGATACAATTTCTATCCTTTTCTTATTTTTTGGTCGCTTAGGTATTTTTGACTGTGCTTGAACTAATTTTTATATTTACATGTATTATCTGTCTTCTCTGAGTAAAATCCGCATTTAACGCAATGAGCCAGTGAGTATTCATGGTAGAACAGCTAACCTCATGGTGGAGAAGACAAGTGCTGACCATGCTCCCATCATAATTTGAATCTAGATGTGCTGAAGAGATATGAAATCAAGACCTTCATTTTTTATGGAATGTTTCTGAATAAAAACATTGTTTTGTAAATAAATTCCAGGTTCTGAGCATATCTGTACTTAAGCGGCAGTTATATTGGCATGATTCTGTGCTCATGCCAGCTTGACTATATGCTGGTTTACAAAATCCTACCCAGATTGAGATACTTTGGCAACAAATTGCAAGATATTCACTCTCAATTGCAGGCTTTTATGTCCCCCTATTGGATAGATCTCCTGCTGTGTTCTCCCATCTCTTTTTTTTTCCAACTACCAATCACTTTTTTTCCTGTGGGTGGGTCTTTTTGAAAATATATACTTTGTGTGTACTTTGTGTATATATACGTACAAACACACAGACACACAGATATGCAAAGTGAAATCATCAAAATGTCCATACATGCAGATATATAAACAGCTTAAAACAAGAATTCTTTTCCATCCTTGAAAAAGTTTGAAACCTAGCAGAAATATGATGGTTTTGCAACCATCTTTTCTTTTGTACCTAGTGAACCACTGGGTTATTGTGGTCATGTGAGGTAGAAAGATTTCACTAATCTCTTTAAAAAAACTAATAATGTAAAACAGTTTCTAATGATATCAGACTGGCAACCTTTTTTTATGCTAACCAGAGAACTTAACCCCTGTGCTAATTCAGCATTATTAATAAAAGGAGGTATAGCAGATGTTAGAACTATTTGTAAGGGCTGGCTCAGTTGAAGGGCCAGTTCTTCCCTGCAAAGTAACCAATGAACTGCTGAGATCAACTTTGAACCAACTAAGTGGAGCAGAGAAATGCAGCTTGAGATCACTTTGAAAGGGATTAATAGAGAGCAATTTTGTCCTTGAAATAATTGTCTACACAATCTGGCTGGGTGGGGGGGCAACCAGATAGTAAAAGCAAATTTTCTTTTGCAGTAAATTCTCAGGAATTTCCTCTGCACTTGATGGAAGACTTCCCTTAACACTTGGCTTACTTAGACCTTTCTTTCTTTTTTAAAAAGGGACGGAGGGAGGGAAGAAGGATGGAAGGAAGGAAGGAAGGAAGGAAGGAAGGAAGGAAGGAAGGAAGGAAGGAAGGAAGGAAGGAAGGAAGGAAGGAAGGAAGGAAGGGGTAATACTTTGGATGTCTGCTGCATGTTAACAGAAGAAAATTGGTCAATGTGCACCTCTAGCAGTTTGACTTGTGAAGTTGTTAGAAATATAGAATCTCTGACAGAAGGGAAAGAAAGGGTGGACACGTGGAAAAAAATATTAGCAAAGCACAGTTTTAAAATGAGGTTATGTCCGCCTGTACTTACCAAATAAAAACAGAGTATTTTTTGTTTTTATTTAGTGAGAAAATAGATCTTTGCAGTACAGTCAAGATAAAGTAGGAGGTCCTAGACAAAATTATTCAGAACACATAAGAAAGCATGGTAAGAATACAGGACAACATTAAGATATGTAAAGTCGGAGACAAAGATTTCTGAACCATTAGGCATCTAACTCAGTTTAGTGATTTTATGCAGACCTTTGTGGGTATCCATGAAATCAGTGCCCCATATTAACATGGGAGAGGTAAAGAAGGAGGAATTATCATATGATTGTATTCAACATTTATGCATTTGTTTACACTGCTTTCTGTCATAGCTAGATTTTGGTAAAATGTCTATAAATAAAATACTAATTTGGTATTCAAATAGAAAGCCAGTTATTTTACAAATATTGCAACAATAAAACAGATCTGCCTGCTCTCTTTACTCACTAAACACCTGAGTACATAGGACAGATTCCGCCAGGCTGCCAAAGGAGAATAACAAAGGCAGAAGGAAAGGATTATAGAAGCAGATACTTCTTTCTTTCTGGGTTCCAAACTTTACAATTTAAAGGCTAAAACCAGTATCCAAAAATAACATAGAAGAGGGAGGTGCACTATCAGATCTATTGTTGAGTGCATATGAATGGGAATACTGGAGGAAGGTCTGTGTAGTATTGCCCTCTCTTGGATGAATCCACAATTCTTCTGTAGGAGCAGAACATGCAAGCCTTGGTGCTTCCATTCAAAACCCAATCTTGATATGATATCAGTATTGCCACATGTTTTAAGGAATAGGGCAAACTCTAATACTGTTTCTCTAGGCCTGCCTATCTGCTCTTTTTAATTGAAAACCAACCTACCCACAACATAATAATCACACAAAGCTTTCCCAAAGTTTTTGTAAAATTCTAGGCCATGGAGAAGGGTCGGCTTGGAAGCAGCATCTTTAACCATTTCCCCTCTGATTTTATCCACAAAACCATTTTACAAATCATTTTATAAGTATTAGAGATGGATCTGTTATCTCATATTATTTTTTAAAAAATGGGTAGAAGGGGGGAAAAAGGAAGGGAACAGGGAGAAAAGTTAGGCATGTTCAGTTCTTCTTTTTCCCATTATTTCCCTGCTCAAAATTTTCATTTCTCCAGGAACCAAAGACTGAATGAGGCAAAATATACAGATGTTTGCATTTCTCATGAAGCTTCTTCTTAAGTAGCCATATTACCCTGGCAAGATACATTGCTTTTCAGTTATTCAAATTGTAGCAATTATTTATGAATTTGCATTAGCATGTGCGCATTTTATGCTGTTTTCAATTTTTCTGCCTAACCCTCCTACTATAGAGCTGTGTCAGAGTTGCTAAAATGTAAATTCCTGAATATGATTGAGGCCTATTTGCCAATGTGTTATTTCATAGTCAGTATATATAGTTATGTAGGGAGGGAATTAGAAAATCTGATTAACAACATCATATCCGACAATAAAACTGAACTCATCAAAGGAAACCTGCGATCTGTAGCTTCTGAGTTTAGTTTTCTTTTGTATCCAAGCAGTCACCTGATGGTGCTAATTCAGCCAAGAAATATTGCTGGTTAAGAATCATCACTTTAAGGGAAGGATGCTCATTAAAGGAAGAATCTGATGCTCTCTACAGCAAATTATCACTAAGTATAGATTTATGTCCTACCTTTTTCCCAAGAGTTAAGGCATTAAATATCTGATATTTTTTTATCATATATGTTGCTCACAGGAAACCTGCATTAGGATCTGGGTACTTTTGTTAACAAGTACATACAATGCTATTGATGAAGTGAAATAAATAAACAACCTAGGCTTTGGGGCTATGTACAATAAGAGTTTTTAGTGATCATCAAAGCATCCAGAAGCACTGATACCTGTAATCATGGAAGCAACAATCCACTCATTAAAAACCATGTAATTCTGTGACTATATTGAAGACTCTTTTCCTTCAGGGTTTTCTTTTGTTTTTTTGTAGTCCTGTGATTATTGCCACTTGAATTTAAAGTGCTCTCAAACAGAGAACATTGCATAGATGTACATAGTTAGATGGGATGAGTCATAAATTGCCAATTTAGTATAGTCCATAACTGAGTTTCACATGACTAGCTTGATGGAAGAAAAGAGTTTGTACAGGTGGTCCTCATTTTGTGACTACAATTTGGACTGGAAACTCAGTTGTTAAGCAAAATGGTTACTAAGTGAATCATCATGATTTTACAATATTACCTCAGCTTTCCTTTGCTTTACAAACCTGTAAAGGATGTAAATGCAAGGGCTGATCACAAAGTTATTTTTTCATCACTGTTGTGAGTGTGAAGAGTCACTCTAAATGAGGTAGGCACTAAACAGGGACTATCTGTATGTCTGGAAGTTGAGTCATGGCAACTGGACTTTTTTCTTTCTTAGTTTGAAAAGTTTTGTTGCTTATTCCAAAAAGAAAGAAGTCCAGTCACCATGACTCGACTTCCAGACAACTGTAACTCTACCTGGGTGACTAAGAATCTACAAGTGTGAGTTCAAGTTGACACAGCCATGATGGGCCCAAGTTTGGATAAATTGCCCTTCAAAGAGGGAAGCTTCCCCTCCTCTCCACCACCCAAAGTGAGGCTGGCTCCATCGCTTTTGATTTTCTGTAAGTCTCTCAAAACCTGGTTATGCCATCAGGCCTGGTAGCCCCAACAAACCAGCAAGGCACTGAGATGGCTCCACTGTTGTTGACATCTGCTGCCTGCAGATGTCAAGAGATTGGTAGCCATATAAATTTAATGAACAAAATAAATAAATAAATAAATAAACAAAAAAACAAACAAACATGTGAGATGTTTCCTTTGGCTTAGGATATTTTGTGCACCCACTTGCTATGTTTTGAAAATCATAACTATGGGATAGTTTAATGTGTAAACCATTAATTCAGGACCATCAGATCTGGTTGCAAGAATCTGGATGACCACTAGATGGCAGTAGAATTAGCATTTTCTCTATCAATCTTTTAGCAGTCACTCAGATTTTGCAGCCCAGATGTGGTAGCCTTAATCATAACACAAACTACAGTATTGCTTATGGCAATGTGTGAAACCAGGACCCACTTCATCCGTTGAATTCTCACTGCAATTTATATATTCTCTGTAATTCTTTTTTAATCAAACTCTTAGCTCTGTGGAAACTAAATAAACAATTAATCAGAAAATTAACCAGAATTCAGGAACTGGACTTGGCTATTCCCCAAATGCTCTACAAGTAAAGCAAGAAGAGAAATTAGGAGATTGATGCCCGTACAAGAATTTACTTCAAGGCTATTTTATTTTGCTATTTGTTTGCTTCAACTATTAAACAGGTGCTGCTTAGTAGAATTATAATAGCTTTCCCAGAGACCTGGTGTTTTAATTCATGTTATATCTCAGGCATTTTTAAGAAGACAGACAGCCATGTAGCCTTTAATCCACATAAGAGCCAATATGTATACTGTTCATACACTTTTTTTTCTCCTTTTTTGCAAGACTGCCAAGCAATTCCATTCCAGAGTAGTAGAAATTGGAAACATTACTTCATTCTGAGGAACAGTAAGCCATTCTACAAGTTCTGTGACCTGGACTGCCCATTAATCTGAACTGCAGATTTCCAGATTTTTGAGCTGTCTATAAGATTTGAAGGATCTGAAAATCAGGCTGGGCAAAAAAAAATTTTTTAAAGTACTTCAGAACACATGGAAGCACGTAGGAAACACCTCTTTTTGAATCATTAAAACACTGGTGTTTTTTCCCCAAAGTTTGCAGGACTTCTTTAGAAGTTTCTCCTAGCTGTCTCTGCAAAGTGAGGTGGTTGTATGTTCACACACATGTGAAGACAAGAAGAAGCAACCTCTGAAACATGGCTGTTTTTAACAATTCAGAAAGAGGTGCTACATCAATACCATCATACCCAACTCAAGATTTTGCATGGTCCTCATAAGAATTCCCTCATTTAATAAAGACAAAATTAGAGAGTTCTGGGTTAGACATCATGGCATTACAGGCACAGGAAAATGGGGCTCCGTCTTCCACATCCTATTTCACTCTGCTGGAGACCCTAAAAAGGGTCGAAGGTTGCCCTGGAGAGGCGACAAAGGGGATCCTGGTCGATTGCAGAGGGGCAGCGGCCCTTCCATTTGATCCGAGGAAGCCCTCCAAACTGGCAGAGGAAAGACTGGCTACATTTATGTGGCCAGACAGAAGCTACTGACAACCGAAGCACTAATTAGCAATTTCTGAACAACGCGGACAGAACTGGGTGAGAACATAATCCTCTCTTTATAACTTTAAAACCTCTTCCTGGAAAAAAGAATTCCCAAAGCAAAGAATGCCCCCAGATGATAGAGAGAAGGGGAATTTCCACCCTGTTCCCTCAGGAAAAGAGAAGCGGTAAATAACTTTCCTTGGGGGGGATAGAGAAAACTATAAAATTAATTTGGAATTAATACAGAGACAGAGCTTTGACAAATTTGGGGACTAAAAGTACTTTTAAACTTGCTTTTTGAAAAGATATTTGGAAAGTTGGTGAAATAAGTTTGGACTTAAAAGCTGGAAGATGGATGTTAACAACATCTAGCGGTGAGCTTTGGCATTACAATTTATTATGCTTAAAGAAAATTTGGCATGAAGCCCGGACATAGATAAAGCTCTTTGTTGTTCCTGGAAACTTTAAATTTTGCAGACTGCAGCTGGGAAAAGGGGGTGGAATCCTTGAGCTGTTTTATCTGTATGAAGGAGACAATAAACCATTTTGAATTGGCCAGCCTGGATTACAAATATTGACTGACTTTTAGTTTCAAGAATTATCAAGAAATATTAAGAAACAGTGGGAAAGTTGCTTCTGGACTATTTCTCTTTGAAAGAAACATGAATGATCAACAAGAAAATGTAAATGAACTTCAGAAAGAAATCCTTTCCATGTTGAAATCAATTTGAGAGACAATTGTTTTAAATCATGATGAGACTAAAAATAATTTAAATAACATAAATGAACCACTTTCCAACTTAAACTTACAAGCAGAAAATGTTCAGAAAATGACTACAAAGAATGAACTAGCAACTCAGAAAATAGAAGAAAAAATAGAGGAAACTGATACAAAGACGGAGGATTCAAAAGAAGAAACCAACAGACAGATACAGATAAATAAAAGTTTGGAAGATCCAGATATAACACGAAATGGAAAAGATATTTTACTTTTCAAGATTTCAAAACATACTTGAGGACAAGGATGAAGAATCTATAGACTAATGATGGAGTTGTTAAGAGAAATGCTGAAAACTGGAGAACAAGAAATTAAAAGAGAAACAGAAGGAGAAAGAAAATGGAGGCAGTTTAATGAATATAAATGGATTAAGTGTTTTTACAAAAATACTTTAATTAAATCATCTTTTTTATTCCAAACAATATATATAGAAACAGAGAAAGAAACACTTGGTGATCTAAATGCACTGACTTACAAAGTTATTTGGCAAAGGAAGAAAGCTAGAGTAAGACTGAAGAAAATAGAGGTCCTGACTAATTAGATGAAGTATTATACTATCTAATGGATGTTTGAATGTGACTAAAAGAATAGATAATTGTTAGAAATAAAAGGACCATTATAAATTAGAAGGATGTGATTTGTAACTAGGATAACATTTTTTTTATAAGATGGGAAATATGAAAATACTAAGAGGGTTGGTATAAGGGAAGCTTTTAGTTACCCAAATGTAATTAACTATGAGAAAAATGATAATTGATAAAGTTATTTTGAATATTGATGGGAAATTAAAACTGAAAAAAAGAGAAAAAAACAGGATACGGATTGAATAAGGGAACTTTGATTGCAAATATATCTGAGATATGTTTTGGCTAGAGAAGATATTATAAACTGATATTATTGACACTATGTATAACATTAGAAAAATGTGATGAAGATGCTTATATTTAATTGTATAGATATTAATAGCAGTAAGAATTTTATTTACCTAGTGTGGAAAAATGATTATTATTGGAAGAAGAGAGGACCAGGAAAATACTGGATGTTGTAGTATTGGATATTTTGAGTGAAAGTTAATATGTACTACTGAATGACAAAGGAACCCAGATACCGTGTTGTTTATTAAGTACTTATGATTGTAAAACCTGAAATTAATAAAATATTTCCAAAAAAATAAATAATTATATTCTTTTTTAAATCCAACTTTGGAGGGTTGTGTACAGATGGAGGAAGAAAAACAGACGATCTACTAAAGGTGTGCCCCTAGCTATATGTAACCTATATATTTATAAATACATTCAGCTGGTCTAAAGTACCATTAGCCTCCAGTGAACTCCTTCAAAATAAAATAAAACCTTGGAAATTGCTCACACAGCAGAGAAGCCAAATAACATTTTGAAAACCATGGCAGGAGAAGACAGGAAGAGACGACATTTTTCATAGGCCTTCTGTAAAATTCCTTACAGTTTTAGGTCTGTGCAACACTTCAGATTTGAAGGCAGTACGATATTTTAGATGACACATGGCTGGGGATGTAGCATCTGTCTGAATTCAAACCACATATGTCATTTCCAGAGATTGTACAGCTGCTACACATGATTCCAGGAAAAGACATGACCACTTTAAATAGTTACTGTGCATTCACATATTTGCACACTCCAAAGGCCCTTTTTGCTTCGTCTCCAAAATGCTGCCTTGTCCTAGCCCATATATTCCACGTACTCAATTATCAATAAATAAAATTACTTGTATTATTTTTGTACAACTGTGGCTTTAAACTGCAAATTCTAATTTGCTAACTGTGCAATCATCCCATTTAGAATTCAATTGCCTACAGAGGAACAACTGTAAACTTCCTTATTTTGACTATGTTTTCCTAATCTGGGTATTCTCTAGATATGTAGATATCTGCTACACTAAGCAGACCAAATCAGGAAATCAACTCCACAGGAAGAATAAAACTACTGTTATTGAGATTGGCAATAGCAGAATCCTTTAAATATTATTGTGCTGTACCTCCCCTTCCTTCTCATAGTTTATTGAATTAGGGAAGCATCAGAATTCATTGCTGAACGTGTCCATTGATAGGACTTGATGTCTGAAGGCTTTCCGTTTGGGAAATGCTGATTGTCGAAAACAAGAATATTTGGACTGGTTGATCATACAGTAGAAAACAATTCCCCTCTTTGCACAAAGGCACTTTTTGTTTTTGGTTCTTTTAGAATTTTAATCCTATGCATCCATACAGACAGTAATCTCTGTAACTTTGATATTGTTATTTTAAACCTTAAGTTCTAGTTCTCGTAATTTCAGGTAGTCCCCTTATGGTAATTATTTTTCATGAAATCTATGCAAGATCAAAATGCAGCCTAGATTTTTTTTAAAAAATCCGCTATTTTTAGTTTAGCTTTATATTATATCCCAATATTTGAGTCCTTATACTTTTAATATCAATAGTAAGAAAAATTCTTATAGTTAAATTTTGTAATAAAGTATTACAACTTTATGTTAATAATGTCTATAATTATTTTACTAATTAATTATTTTATTAATTAGTTTTATTTTATACTTTAAATTCTTATTCCTGAAATGGTTGTAATTATTTAGAATCCTATGCTTGCTAATCTGTCATATATCATGATTGTAACTGAAGAAAAAATAACATAAATCTTTCCAAGTTTTTTTACATTTCAGATTATAAAAGCCATATACTGATACAATAGGGGAATGAGTGGCAAATCACTATGCTTGCCATTCATAAATTTTCATTTCTAAAGGGAGTGTAAATCCAGAGTGGCTTTACATAGCTGCTTTTTTCAATGGCAAAACAGCTGTACTTAAAGATCATTTTGATAAAACAGAAGTTCTCATCCAATGTGGCAGGTTTCTTGTTCTCCCACTTTTTATTCTATCTATCTATCTGTCTGTCTGTCTGTCTGTCTGTCTGTCTGTCTGTCTGTCTGTCTGTCTGTCTGTCTGTCTGTCTGTCTATAATCTACCATCTGTCTGTCTATCTGTCTATATATCTAACTAACTAACTAACTAACTAACTAACTAACTAACATGGGTTTGTCAAAAACAGACCATGGCAGACAAATCTTATTGCATTCTTTGACCAGGTGACAAAATTAGTGGACCAGAGGAATGCTGTGGATATAATTTACTTGGACTTCAGTAAGGCATTTGATAAAGTAGACCGCAACCTACTACTTGATAAGATAGAAAAATGTGGGTTAGACAGCATCACCACCAGATGGATTCATAACTGGCTGACCGGCCATATTCAGTGTGTGGTCCTCAATGGAACTGCATCTACATGAAGTGTGTAGTGGGGTGCCCCAGGGCTCTGTTCTGGGCCCAGTGCTCTTCAACATCTTCATTAATGATTTGGATGAGGGAATAGATGGGGAACTCATCAAATCTGCATATGACATCAAGCTAGCAGGAATAGCCAGCATTCCAGAACATAGGCTTAAGATACAGAAGGATCTTGACAGACTTGAACATTGGGCACTATCTAACAAAATTAAATTCAATGGTGAAAAAAGTAAGGTTCTACATTTAGGCAAGAAAAACCAAATGCACAGGTATAGCATAGGTGGTACCTTGCTCAAAAGTAGTAACTATGACAGGGATCTCAGAGTTCCAGTTGACAATCACTTAAATATGAGCCAGCAGTGTGCTGCAGCTGCCAAAAAAGCCAACACAGTGCTAAGCTGTATTAACAGAGAGATTTTAAACATTTCGTCTACATATTTTCCCATTGTTCAAGCATCACTGTGGCAACTTCTGAATGGCAAAAGTCCCCAGGTGAGAATAGAACTTGGGAAGACCAAATTCAGGAGCTCTGTATGTGTATCTTTACTAAGAATAGTGGGGTGGAAATGTATGCAAAGCTCTTATCAAAACAACCGAAGAGGATGCAAACAACACTTTAACTGAATGCAGTGTGTCACTGGACCCTGTATCTTAAGATAATCCCTATATGAAGTTAATGAGTGTGTGTGTGTGTGTGTGTGTGTGTGTGTGTGTGTGTGTGTTTAAGCCACTGTTTGGTAAGGAAGACAAGACAACAATTTTCTGATGAGACACTATATCCTGAGTGTGGACACTACAAAGAGGTACTGTATTTTATACTTTGCTCAGGAATAAATATGGTAAGAATGTACAGGCTATTCAATCATCATTCAGCTCTCTAGTCTCCTAGGAAACAAGCTTTTCTCACAGATTAAGGAATGAGGTCCAGGAACTCTCAGTCATGCCTAATTATGTGATTTCCAAAATATAATTAAGTCCTATCATTTGTTACAGGGGTTAGAAAGCTGGAATAATGCTTTAATGTGAGATAACGAGCTCTGTATGCCTGTATGCATATATATATATACACAGCATTGTGGATATATTGCATATTACCATGCTACTAAATTTATGGTATGTCTGTTTCGTAAATGAAACATTTAAAGTGGAAATTGGACACCTAGACAAAAACGTCTTCTATGTGCCCTCATTTCTTTAAGTGGCTGGCATATAGAGACAGTTTCTTCCAGTTGGGGGATCAGTGGGTTCTCCTATTAGCCAGACCAGTCATGACAAGTATAAGCCATTCCATTTAATACAGAAAATACATCACACATACAGTAAGCAAAAGGATTAAAGCCATTTGAGATACCAAACAGAATTTTTAAGCTACCTGTTTTAAGTAGGCTAACCACAGCACGCTAGCCACAGTAGAAAGGAATGAAAAACAAAAAGAATTCAAACATAGAGGGACCAAAAAATTGGGAAAATTTAAGTCCTAATCTCCTGAAAAGCAAGTTTTTGAAGACTTCCTGCCCCAGCATGGAAGAAGACAGATTTTATAAGATGTAGCATTTACACCCATATCCTCTTAAGGGAGAGCACCTTTCACACAAGTACCATTTCACTTGGAAAATTATATACTAGGCATTCTAACTGGTAGCACCATTCCTTTAATATTTTTGTTTATAAGTTACTATATATGCTGAAAAGCACATTAATTTTTTCCACTTTCTCTGCAACAACATCTACTAGAAAATTAAATTACAGGTTTCCAAAACTGTATGTTGGAATCACAGAGCTTAAGTTATTAGATTTGATTGTATTGCTGTGATACTGTAGATTTCAACTTTATTTGAACAAGTCAAAGGAAAACAGAAATGGAATAACAGAAATCTAGTAACAAGAATGCTTTCTTGTGCTGTTTGATTACTTCCCAAGTTCTTTTTTGTATATATTTTATGTAAACAATTATAAAACAAAAACACAACAGTACAATTATACAGTTATATGAGACATGTTTCCATTTCTGTAGCCTTTATTGTATTGTGAACCATCAAGACCAATGCTTGTTATTAGGATCAATTTTCTAGCTCAATATTATTACTACCGTCAGCTGTAAACTAGAAGCTTTTAAAGGTTAGGCATGTCCAACATTAGATGCTTCCTGCATAACCTAAGAGAAGAAATAATACTGACGAAACAAAAATATATTTTGTTGCCCTTTTTAAAAGTCTTTGAATGTTCTCAATGGCTCAAGTCAACCTCATCTCCTGATGAGATTTCAGACCTGTCATTATAGAACTGAAATCCTAGTTTTCCCAGCTTCTAATTGACATGTGAGGAGACAGTGTTAATTAGCTCAGGCTCCACAGTCCACAATCAGAGCTATAATTAAGATGGGAAATCTCAGAGTAATTTCCCTGCATTTTGAGAGTTAGTAGCTGGGTGAACACGAGGGTAGGGAGATTGTTTCTTTCACCAAATAAAGTTTTCACTTCAACATGCTTGCACATGAATAGAGTTGGCCTCTCTAACTCCACAATCTCTATGGTTGCAACCTTCCACAATCTATTAGTTTTACCGAGAAATTGCTACTCTGAAACTTTCTCTCAGGAGAAAATAAGTAGAGCCTCCCCTCGCTCAGTTTCATGTCCTTCTATGGCTAACTGCCTAACCAGAGTCAGAATTCCCTGACAGCATGAGACTTCTGACTTCAAAAGAATGTAACAGAATAACAGATTTGGAAGGGACCTTGGAGGTCTTCTAATCCAACCCCCTGCTCAGGCAAGAAATCCTATACCATTTCAGACAAATGGTTGTCCAATCTCTTCTTAAAAACCTCCAGTGTTGGAGCAGCCACAACTTCTGAAGGCAAGTCGTTTCACTGATTAATTGTTCTAATAGCCAGAAAAAATCTGCTTAGTTCTAGATTGGTTCTCTCCTTGATTAGTTTCTATCCATTGCTTCTTGTCTTGCCTTCAGGTGCTTTGGAGCAGCCTCTTAGATATTGGAACACTGCTATCATGTCACCCCAGCTCTTCTTTTTATTAAACTAGACATATCTAATTCCTGCAACCATTCTTTATATGTTTTAGCCTCCAGTCTTCTAATCATCTTTGTTGCTCTTCTCTGTACTCTTTCTAGAGTCTCAACATCTTTTTTTATATATCATGGCAACCAAAACTGGATGCAGTATTCCAAGTGTGGCCTTACCAAGGCATTATAAAGTGATATTAACATTTCATGTGATCTTTATTCTATCCCTCTATTAATGCAACGTAGGACTGCATTGGCTTTTTTGGCAGCTGCAGCACACTGCTGGCTCATATTCAAATGATCGTCCACTGGAATTCCAAGATCCCTCTCACAGTTATTACTGTTGTGTCAGGTACCACCTATTCTATACCTATGCATTTGGTTTTTCTTGCCTAAATGTAAAACCTTACTTTTCTCTATATTGAATTTCATTTTGTTAGATAAGGGCCAGTGTTCAAGTCTGTCTAGATCCTTCTGTATTGTGAGCCTATCTTCTGGAGTGTTGGCCACTCCTGCCAGCTTGGTGTCATCTGCGAATTTGATGAGTTCCCCTTCTATCCCCTTCTCTAAGTCATTAATGAATATACTGAAGAGTACTGAGCCTAAGACAGAACCTTGGGGTACCCCACTAATCACCTCCCTCCATGTAGATGTAGTTCCATTAAGGAATACACATTGAGTGTGATTGGTCAGCCAGTTACAAATCCATCTGGTGTGATGCTGTCTAACCCAAAAAATATTATCTTAACAAGTAGTAGGTTGTGATCTACTTTATCAAATGCCTTATTAAAGTCCAAGTAAATTATATCCACAGCAATTTGCTGGTCCACTAATTTTGTCACTTTGTCAAAGAATGCAATAAGATGGCATGATCTGTTTTTGACAAATCCATGTTGGCTTCTGCTTATGATTTTGCTTGCTCTAGGGTGTTCGCAGATTTGTTGCTTAATTATCTTTTCCAGAATCTTTCCAGGTATTGATGATAGCTGATAGGTCTGAGGTTTCCTGGATCCATTTTTTTCCTTTTTTGTAGATGGGAACTATAGCAGCCCTTTTCCAGTCATCTGGTAATTCCCCAATGCTCCAGGATCTTTGAAAGATATCTTTCAGTGGTTCTGAGATCTCATCTGCCAATTCCTTGGGGTGTAATCCATCTGGTCCTAGTGATTTGGACTCATCTACGTTGGATAGGTGTTCTTTCAAGGTCTCCTCCTCCTATATTTTGCTCACTGTCATACCACCCATCAGTAAACTGCTTGTAAATTGAGGCAGAGTATGTTTGCTCAGTACGAACCAAGACAGGAAGCAAAGAACAAAGTCAAAAGGAAGCTCCCCCCTCCCTGTTAAAAGATCATCTGAGCAAGTTATCTTCCTGCTCTTGATTAATAGCTTAATTTGAGTTCTCAAGGCTTTGCTAACCTCTGGCCTCAATCTAGATTGATGCAACTAGTTTTGATTCATTAACTCCTATCTTAGAATGGTTTCTCCCCCTTCATCAAATACTCCCAAAATGTGTTTGTGTGGTAGAGAACAGAGCACAAATATATAGTTTCTAAAAAGATTTTAGAAATACCTGAAAATAATATGGAAATGAGACAAATTGAGCCTAGAAAAAATGAGTAACTAAGAAAAGGAGAAAATGAGGTTTGCTATTGTATTGCTCGTACAGGAGAGTATTGAAAAGGTTTTGGGTAGTTTGCTTGCTTGCTTAATTGATTGATTTACTAGATTTAGAAGCCACCTAATTCTAGAATGGCTCTAGGCAGTACATATTTAAAATAGGTTCTTTTTTTACTGTTATTCCAAGTGTCCAGGTAGATCAAATATCAGCCTATCACCCGAGCTTCACAAACACCTTATCCCAAGGGCTGGGAGAATAGCCATGTTTTTAACAACTTGTGGAACCAAATTGAGATAGGTACTAAATGAACCTCTGAATATATTTTTAAAATAGCACATATGAATTAACTTTTTAGCAATTCCATATGGTGGACCAGAATATTTATTTTCATACTTGGAAACGGTTAGGCTGAGAGAGAGTAAATTGCTCAAACACATTCAATGAATATATAATTGAGCTGCAATCTGAACCAAGAATTGTTCAGTGTTTAATTCTTTTTAATCACAACATCTGTTTTACCCAAAGTTACAAATATCTATTTAAAACACCAACTGTTCAAATCTTCTTAGTTGCAAAACAAATAAGTAGAAGTTTTTATATACACTGTTCTCCTAAGAATAAGGGCAAGCAGATCAACAGAAAGGAGATAAGGAACTAGTGGGGGTTTTAATGATGCAAATCTAACTGTTCTGGAAGGCACAAAAATGACAAAACAGTGGTTGACACTATGAATTCATGGAAGTCATACAGTGATGAAAAATAACAAAGGTCCTTGCTGTGCATGCATGCATGCTTGCCCACCCCTCACGCAGAACCATCCCCTCTCCCAACCCCCCAGCTGGTCGCAAAGCCAGAAAGGTTGGGGAACTCTGATATGACAAATACAATACTGTGTATGCTTATTACAACAATCGTGGAAACTCCTATTTACTTCTCCATTAATATTTCCGTCATGCATTCCATTCCTTGGCATGCTCTTGTTCTGCAGTATTTATTCAAACTGTGTTCCCTGGAGCCCCAGGGTTGCATTAGAATCGTCCAGGAATTCTACATGCCAATTTACTTTCATGATTATGGTGAAATGGTAAGATATTTGTTCCTTTGTTTTGCTTAAAAGAAAGATGTTTGTGACAAGGTATTTCATGAAACATATATTAATGGGTTCTGCTCTCATTTTTCACATTGAGAAGGGTTTCTTGTACATCTCAAGTTTGAAAACCACTGTCCTAGGAAATAACAAAAGTTACTTCTGTAGGATAGCAAGGGTAGCTGAGATTAACTGTGGAAGCAGAATATGCCGGAGTCACTAAAAAATAGAAAAGTTATAGGAGACAAGCATGGCTTAAAACACTAATTTGTAGTTAATACATTAATGGTTATTAGTTTAAGGTTGCCTTTATTTAAAAGGCAGGGATGGCAGGAGTAGCCAACACTTCAGAAGACAGGCTTAAGATACAGGAGGATCTGGACAGACTTGAACACTGGCGCCATCTAACAAAATGAAATTCAATGGTGAAAAAAGTAAGGTTTTACATTTAGGCAAGAAAAACCAAATGTACAGCTATAGTATAGGTGGTACCTTGCTCAATAGTAGTAACTGTGAGAGGGATCCTGGAGTCCTAGTAGACAGTCACTTAAATATGAGCCAGTAGTGTGCTGCAGCTGCCAAAAAAGCCAACACAGTACTAGGTTGCATTAACAGAGGGATAGAATCAAGATCACATGAAGTGATAATACCACTTGATAATGCCTTGGTAAGACCATACTTGGAATGCATCCAGTTTTGGTCTCCATGATGTAAAAAAGATGTTGAAACTCTAGAAAGAGTACAGAAAAGAGAACAAAAATGATTAGAGGACTGAAGGCTAAAACATATAAGGAACGGTTGCTGGAATTGGGTATGTCTAGTTTAATGAAAAGAAGGACTAGCGGTGACATGATAGCAATATTCCAATATCTCAGGGGTTGCCACAAAGAAGAGGGAGTCAAGCTATG
>NW_015390120.1:65175-77562 GCF_001527695.2 Protobothrops mucrosquamatus
GGTGAATGCTCCAACACTGGAAGTTTTTAAGAAGAGACTGGACAGCCATTTGTCCGAAATGGTATAGGGTTACCTGCCTGAGCAGGGGGTTGGACTTGATGACCTCCAAGGTCCCTTCCAACTTTATTATTATTATTATTATTATTATTATTATTATTATTATTATTATTATTATTATTATTATTATTATTATTATTATAAAATAATTTTTCCATACAGTTAGAAAGCTATGTCTCTGCCTCTTCAAAAACTGAAGTCAATCTCCAAGAAGTTGTGGTTTTCTTATGAAATAAGAATACTGAAAATATAGAGCACTTCCACACCATAATTAAAACAGTTTGAAGGTGATCTTAAATTGTCTTCACCTCTGGCAATTTCAAATTCCTCAAGGAATAAAAACCACTATCTTGTCTTGAGCTCCTATAAATCCTGTAGTAGCAAGAATGTCTTCATCCTCATCCCATTAAAGAAAAAGAAGAAAAGAATGCAATACTTCATCCCTGCTTATTTTTCTCAACAGGATTAAGGAGAAACTGCTAACAAAGCAGCATTTCCTTTACAAGACCCACAGTTCAGAGCAAAAACCCTAGTTCCACAACAATGTTAGTTACACTGAAGCTGGGCTGCTAATAAATTATCTCAACTTTCTAACCCCACTGACATTGTAGGAATCAAGAGGTTCAGAGTTGCTTTCAGACTGGCACAGAATTCTTGCTGGGGGAGCCTTTAAGCAAATAAATAAGAGCTTATTGAAAGAGGGAAATAGATATAAATTCAGGATTTCAAGCCCGATGGTGGAGCTGATTCCTCTACCCACTTCATCTCTCAAAACAGTTGTTGATTTCATGAATAGAATTCTCACTCCAAGAATGTTGTTTGGGTTGAATAAAATAATCTGTTATTGGGGAAATTGAGGTCATAGATGAATAAAATCCAGAAGGAAGCTATCCAGCTGCAGTCCTGACCTTTGAAGTTACTTAGAAATAGACAATTAGCCACTGTTTGCAACTACCAAAGTCAGGAAAGTCTCTACTCGGGGTCTAGAAACGAATTTTATACAGTATATCAGTCAAACATGCAGCAAATGTATGCTAATAAGTACGTTTTCAGATCATTGGCACAGGCAGGTCTATGCACAGCTACTCAGATATAAACACCCCTGCATTTAGCAGTCCTTATACAACTGTATCCTTGAAGTTCATACCAGTATTCTGAACTGGGTCCAGAAATGAGCTGGAAGCAAAGTACAGTTTTATTAGTTCATTTCTATCAACGAAACTTTTGAACAGTTTAGGTTTAACTAAAATTCAAGTCCATTTTCAAAAGTAGCCTCAGATGTAGTGTTTTGCAATAATAATCTTTACCAGAACATATGTAACTCATAATATATTAATGTTGTCTGAATGGGCTTATAGTCAAGACATAATCCATACTGATAAAAAAAAAACACTCTGAATCACCATGACTACAGTACTTGTACTTCTAATGCTGAATCCAAGAGTACCATAAATTGCCTGCAATTTTTTCTTTAGCGCATTCATTCATGAACAGAATTCTCATTCCAAGAATGTTGTTTGTAACTGAATTCAGTAGGATTCATTCCCATATCTGCGAGTTTAAAATGATATCCTTACTTTTGGATGTGTTTGCCATGTTCCTTGTATCTTTAGAAGTTCTCTTTGGTAATATCCTATCTATAAGATAGATCCAACTTTCACCATGTATTCACTAACTTAGAAAGATAGATTTATTCAAAAAATGACACGGTGCCAGCAGATTGTGGTAGAATTGGCAGAAAGAAATTTGTATGTATATAAAGCACTACCCAGTCAGAAAACATGGAGCCCTTCATCCATAGTCCGGAAGAATCTAAAGTTAATTAACATTGTTTTTTTTATTTCTGCTGAAATCTTCCAGATCTGAAGTTCTGTTTATTCTGTCCATTTCTTTTTTTCATCCAGCTTGTCTGTCTTGGCATATTTGCAGTGTTTTGTTTATAAATCATACTTCAAACAGGAACTTAAGTGTAGAAATGATGACATTGTTATTTGCTCCTAATAAGAAAAAGACTACTCTGGACATCTGCAAATGTTCTCCGCTTTCTTTGACAGTAACCCTAGGAGAAGGGAAAATATATAACAAAACCATGTGATGTGGTAGAACAAAAGCAAGACCCCCCAATAATGTGTATTTTAAAACCCTCATATTTTTTGAAAAGAACTAGGAGAAATAATAATTTTAAAATATATGACAATCATATTTAACAAGAAGAAAATGACAGCAATTCCCGTTGCGTATTTTGAAGGCAGATTCAGTAATAGGGGATAGAATTTAACCATCCAGTTAGTGTCACCCAATCTGTACTAGAAGCCCCATGCTGACAGTCTGTAAAACATACATCCAACATACCATATAGTATGTTATCAGGCCTGTACTCATGCTCTTTATTCTCTTTGCCATTTTCAACTTTCATTTGTTTTAAAGTTCTTCCACCCTACAAAGCTTCTTATTACATTAGAATCATAGAGATGGGATGAACCCTTTACCATCCAGCAGATGTCCACTCAGCCTTTTCTAGTGAAGAAGAAAACACCATGTCACATGGCAGCCTGCTCCACCAGCTGACAGCTCATATAGCCTTGAAGTTCCTCTGGATGTCTAACCTAAATCTTCTTTTTTGTTGTTTTAATCCTTCAGTTATGGCCCTGCCCTTTGAGGTTTTGCAGAATAAGGGCCAGTATAACAGCTATGAATTAGAAATGCCCTGGACATGAATTATGCTGGCTAGCAATTATAATAGGGCACTAGGGTTGATCCATGCATAGATAGGAATAGAAGAGTCATGGAAAGGAAGCAGGTAAGTATGCAGTCCCTTCATACAGAAGTACATCCACATCCCCATTTGTTGTCAACAGATTGGCATTAGGTTTGGTGACCAGAAAGATGTTCCACAGTATATAGAATTTGGAAGTAGGCTTGATGATGCACCAAGCCATTTGATGTAATCAGTAAAGTTGTGGCCAATATTCTCATCCATGTTCTTTTGTATCTAACTGATATTGCTCATGCTATATTTCACATTTCAGGTCAAATTTGATGGATTGCTTCCATTACTGAAAAGTAGGTATGATCACATGAAAATAGTTGTTACATTGAGGGTCTTTTAAATTGTTCCACATGATGGATACTCTTATACAAACGTTTTCTCCAAATTAGACAATCCAAACAACTAGCCTAGGAAGCAATTCAAAAGAACTTTTTAATTTACATTAACATACCGAATATGGGGGACTTAACGTTAGCTCTCAGAGTTGCAATCATTCTCTGCTCTCACGTTCACATGATCACAATTCAGGCACTTGGCAAATGGCTTACAATTACTACAGTTACAATGCAGTATGGTCATTTGATTGCAATTTGTGACCTTCCCTCCTGGCTTCCCAGAAGCAAAGTCTATATGGAAGCCCACAGGAGGTTGCCAGTCACTCCTGGTCCTGCCATTTTTTCTCCTAATGAGTCCCTGGGTGGCATGGGGATCTTGTACTCCATAGTGCCTACCTGTCCACATTACATAGTATCTGTCAATGGCAATTTCCTGCTCATACTCTTAGCACCTACCCATTCATACTCCATAGTGTCCATTCATGGTACTTGCCCACCCACTCTCCCTTCTTCGTCTGCTTGCCTGGGGTGAAGTTTCAGTGGCATAAGCAAGTTTTCCTGTATTTCCACCTCATTGTCTACATCACAGTCATGTGAGATTCTTGCTTAATATGCCCTGGGATCCTTGCTTAATGATAGCAACAGGGACTCTGGAAGAAATCAAAGAAATTGCAATAAAGCCAATATAGGGTAAAAAAAAAAATGGCAGAGCACATGAAACAGTGTGGACTCTCTCTCTCTCTCTCTCTCTCTCTCTCTCTCTCTCTCTCTCTCTCTCTCTCTCTCTCTCTCCAAACTTTTTAACAACAAAAGGCCATCTGGATATTGGGGAAACCTCCTTTCAGAGGGAAAATACTGCTCTTTCTAAGGTCCTGAGAGATGACACTGATAAATTAAAAGAACTCAGAATGCACCAACTCTGCAAGCTCTTATTAGCTGTGCAATAAGAAAGTAAATGGTTGGGAAGGCAATGTATGGATTGAAGCACCCATTCATCAAAATAGTTGGGAACCAAAGAGGTCTATGCCAGTTGTTACACTTTTGAAATGATGTTTGAAATATTTAACTATTACTTTTATAACGGCTGTGAGATTCAACAGTTCCTAATCTCACAGAATTTGTAATACAGCCTTTAAAAAAGAGTGTCATTATTTCTGGGATTTATTGCATTTTATTTTTTTTCAATGTTAAATAACATGAAAGTACATTTGTTTCTATGCTGCCACAAGACAATGGCCTTGGACTGTGCAGCTGAAATCTATTACTCATCCTCAGTGGAATGAAATTTTAAAGAGGTTTTGGAGCAGTGAATAAATTTTAATACCGCAGAAAGAGGAGAGTGCTTGATATTTGAAAGACTTCACAGTAATTATAAGGAAATCCCCCAAATCTATCTGTGTAATAAAGTTCCATTCTGTCGGGGTTTTTTTTTTCAGTCTTTGTCAAATCCTTGCTTATAATAAAAGAATATTTTCCTTTGATATACCATGAACACAGGTTGTTAATTGGAGAGGACACACTGAATTAATAGCTTGCTTAGAACTGAGAAAATATATGTTGAACCTGTTAGCCCAGGGGTCTTCAAACTTGGCCCTTTTATGACTTGTGGACTTCAACTCCAAGAATTCTTCAGCCAGCTTGTCTGGCTGAGGAATTCTGGGAGTTGAAGTCCACAAGTCATAAAAGGGCCACATTTGAAGACCCCTGTGTTGGCCAGTGTTTCTCAATCTTGGCAACTTTAATTAAGATGCATGGACTTCAACTCATGCTGGCTGGGGACTTTTGAGAGTTGAAGACCACACATCTTAAAACTGTCAAGAATGGCAACACTTGCTACTTTATAAACTTTATTTATTTATTTCCTGCTTTTTGTAGCTTCCTATTTGTTTTGTATTTTTATCTGACCTTTATTACTTCATAAATAACTCAAGAAAGAGAATAGACATAATAGTAGTGTTCAAAAGTACATCTGACACAAAAATTAATTCAATTTGGAAACCATGAATTATAACACTACACTGATGTAATTCTTAATTTCTCTTTATGATTTTTATTCTGTGGACTATGGATGGTCACATATTATTTGGATTTTAACAATGGTTTTAGCTTATACTGTACATTTAGTTACTTAAAACTTATCAGTGAAATATTGAAAATTTTAATCTAATTCTATGATGCTTGTAAACTCTGTTTATCAATTTCTTGCTATACTTGACCCCTTTGGCTTCTGGCTCTTTTCCTTATCTTAAAAATGCTTAATAAAGAATATCATAATTAAATAAAGAGGCTGAAGCTGAAGGGAAAACCAAAGCAGGAAGCCCCCCCCCAGTGACCCAAACAACATATACAGAAAGAAATTAAACTCATTCAGATTTCATTGCCAGTTCATCCAAGCACTCTTAAACAGATGAATTAAATGTGTGGGAGTGACAAGGGACAACTCAACAGCTGAGATCTCTGCTCCCAGGAGTTCCTACACTTTCATCCAAAGCAGAACTTTGACATTCCAAAGAGAACAGATGTCTTCAAGGACTAACATTGCTGGTTCTACCTACATGAAATAATGGAAACTAGTTAGCAATTTTTTTTCCCCTGGCTTCATTTTCCTTTGCTCCGGATGCTCCTCCAAAATAAATTTGCATGCTTTAAAAACTGAGGAAAAATCACTTCTGAGACAGCCAACAATATTAGAATTGTTAAATGTATTTATTTTGTTTATTTTATTTATTTATTTTATTTATTTATTTATTTTAGATAATTTATATAGCAAACAGCGACTCTAGGCGGCTTACAGATTTGTAGGTCTGCTTATGCTAAATAGTTGCAAACAGTTATTTCTATTAACAACAAGAGGTACTTTTGCAATATATTCATGTCACTTGAGCTTCTGCTGACAGAAATATAAGTTAATATTTTGAGAATGAAAGAAATTGAGAATTCAAGTCACATGCACTAGAAGGTTCAAACAGAACAGAGTACAGGAATTGAAACATGAATGCAATTCATTGGACTCTAATCATGAGCTAAAGTAAGTAACCCCCAGAGAGATAATTATTCTAAAATGAAAGAATTATTTGAGCTTTATCAACAAAAAAAAATATGGCTCAGCTAATGTTCATAAGACTTATCTCAGGTGCAATTGGATCAAAAAAGACATATTTTGTTTATGTAAATACGTGTATGATTTTTTTTATTTTTAGTTCTGCTTTGGGGGCAGACTTGGAAATAAGCTTCTACGCTGCCAGTCAATGAGTACAGCCACCAGGTGTGAACTGACATAGACAAATTGATCTTCTGTCTCCTCTGAGCAGGGTTTACATGGATGGTTGGAAAATTAAAATTGCATCTTCTGTGGAAGGCCACCACGATAGTACAAAACCTGGCTTTTAAAAGTTTCATCATAATTATCACAAAGAGATATCACTTAGTGTACATAATTAAAATGCCTATACTTTATTTTTCTTGGTACACTCCTGCTTTTCTTTTTTTTAAAAAAAAAAAGTACTACTACTGCATTTTTAAAAAAAAAGAAAAAAGAAATTGTGCTGATCCTACCAGCATTAAAGTTTTTTTAAGTCATAAGAAGTTCACTCTTCAGCTCTCAAACATCCAGTACTGTGAATAATAATTGCTGTTGCCCGCTACAAATACAGTTAATTGAGAAAATGTATCTTAGAAGATATTGATATACTGTATGTTTGTGTTTTTAACTGGATTTTGTGATTTAATCTCTTATTAGTTGCAATGTTGTATTATGTGTCAAGTGAAACATGACAAGTTGTCTAAGTGTTTGAATAGGTACGTTACCAGATGGGCAACAAAGCCCATTTAATATTTTTGTAGTTAGAAAAACAGGTCATATTTCTACTTTACCAGAGAGAATCAGTTTTTGTATCTTGAAATGTGACTAGGAAAAGAGATAAAGACTTTGTTTTCACAGTTGCTGGCAACTAGCCTCAGGTTGCTACAGAAACAGAGTGTTGCTTTGGGGAAAATAATACCAGTACTATGTCTTAAATTTCTGCATTCAAACCCTTCCCTCTATTTCCCCTACTTAACTAATATTATAAATAAAAGGCAATTCCTCACAAGGCAATAATAGTGAAAAAGAGCTATGCTAAACTACTATTAACTGATATAATTGATCAGCTAGAATTTTAACTGCTGGTTAAACACATCTCAGTTAATCGGCAAGTAAAATTTTATGTAACTTTCATAAAACCAACTCCATTCCATGTGTGCCAAATTTGGCACTGTCCATGTTTGTATGTAATGAGCAAATTAATCAAAAAGAAAAGCTCTTTCCAACTTAATGGACATTGACCTTTTTCCTTAGGAATTTCACCATACAGTGGAATCAATTTTAATTAAATCAGAAAGATTATGCATATCCTATGGGAGGTTTAAATCTATTGGCATTGATTCTTCAGCACTTAATAACCTATTGTCCATAAAGCAGGGCCGCGGGCCAGATGCATCATAACGAAACCGCACCCACCCCATTGCCAGCAATGGAAAAAAAGACACGATATGTCACGATGCGTCACATGACATTGCGAGTTTGACACCCCTGCCATAAAGGAACAGTGGGAGCAGATAGTTAAGACTTTACTCTGTGTCTATCTCTGTCTGCTCTTTGTCTATGAGACTGCTAATCTGAGGTCACTTTTTTCTGCCTTTCTTCCCTGACATATACACATGAAACATATTGTCATTGACTCTTCTCCTAGTAGGATGTTACAAGAATAGATGCACTTTAGAGGTAGCACTCCATTATATTCATAGATTGTTTCCAAGATGTGTGGTTCCATTTAGGGAGGTGTCTTTAAGCATGCACAATCCTTTTTTGCTGCTTCATGAAATTATTTTAAAGGATTTAGCATAGAACATCTGAAATCATCATAGCACTGGAGCGGAAATACTATGCAATGAAATGTCAGAATGGCAAAAGGATTACAGAGAACCTAAGGTCAAGAATAGTGAACAGGGAGAAATTATTTAAGAGTGATGGGTCTTTAGAGAGACAATCTGCTACAAGCAGGAGGAGGAATCGATGCAAATGGTAAATTCTGCTGCCAATTTTTACAAATCCCTATTATTATGACTGTTGCTATTATTAAATATATACTCTGCTTCTCTTATTTGTGTGCTCATGATGGCTTAGAGCAATAAAACAAAAACATAAAATGCATGAGTAAAACCAATACAATGAAAATATTTAAAATACAACTAAAATAGAACAACAGTACACAAGTGCCCTCTCCCACATACCAGATGGCTGAACTCTGGAAGAGCTGTTGATCTAAGAAAATGGGAGGTTCATAGCAATAAAAGCAATCCCCTAGTGGTCAGACTATAAGCCTTTTAGGATTTTAAAGGACAGTGCTGAGCCTTTCCCATTCAGGAAGAGTCAGATTTGTCATATTTATAGATGTATAATATGTTCCTTGACACAGTTACCCCCTGCAAATACAGCTGTGGGGATTGGGGAGTGAAGTAGTATGCCCAAATTGAAAAATGTTATTTTGGGGGTAGCTCCATATCAAATAGATTTCACTTCTATTCTCAAATCCCATTTTCTCTTTACCAAAGAGAAAGCCCCTCATCCAATCCATTATCAAAATTAAGCAATGTTCAAGGTTGTTCCTTGGAGTTAGATGGTAGGAGGCATCTATAGGAGGTTTTATCAGTATACTGATGGTGCCCCACTCTTCCCTGTGTTCTGCCCAAAAGCTATAATCCAAATTGAGGTGAATATGCTTGAGGTTGTCTATGGAGAATGATAAAAAATGCTCACAGAGTGCTTTTGAATTTTCTGACTCCATTTTCCCAACATCTCAGTAGAGGTGTTATATAGAAAGTAATGCTAAAACAAAGAGAGTGTCTGGGATCCATTCAGTTTATCCCTGCATCCTCCATGTTCAAGCTCCAAGACAGCCCACTTGTTGGGGAGATGACTTCCTAACAGAGCTGCTCTTTGCTGCCTGCCCACTGGTATAGCAGGGAATAGGATCATCTGGCAGGAAAGTAATGTTTTCTATGGAAAAAGACAAAAAAACCTCCCATGGAAACATAGGATCTGGTACAGATGAGTTGTCCTTGCATAGGATTGGTACCCTGCTGCGCTTTTAGTCTCTTGCAGTCTCCCCTTTCATTTGGCTATGGGATTGCTAAAGAAAGGAGAATCCTAACTGTTATAATGGGGGGGGGATTTAGGGGGCTGCTGGGAATATTTATTTTTTGGAAGACCTTCCATAAGGTCGCTATTCCAATTGGAAAAACATCTGTGAACAGTTCAGAGCAGCCTCCATGAGCAGGAGCTGGAAGAAAGAAAGCTGATTTAGCAACTCATTCACAATTGTAATTAGGAAGCAATGCCCAATTAGTCCCCATTTGGAATAGCCATATGGGCAACTGAATAGTTGAGACAGAAGAGGAGAAGGTAGTTATTCAAGCAGGGCCCCACTAGCCAACAGGCAGCAAACTCTAAAGAACCCAGAATATTCCTACGCCTGGTTCCTTCTTCCTTATTTGCTGTATAGCATGTTGCTGTCCCCAGCAGCAGCACTAGCTACTCCAATGTTATGGCAACCATCCTACTGGCGTTCTTCTGGCAGCACAATAGAATGTATGTTGTGGGGGCAAGAGATCTCAAGGACAAAAGAAAAACACATTAATGGGATCGTGAGCTCATAGTGTTAACTGCCTAGGCATCTTTTGTGTTGTACACAATGGCTGCTAACATATAAGATGAGAAATTCTCCAGGTACATTCAGAAAATCATCCAGATTCATCAGACACCTTGATTAGACCATCTTGATTAGTCCTCCACTCCTGCTGAGGTTTATAGCAATTAGCAGCCTAAAACTGACCAGAGTTATTACAAAGAACACTTTCATCACATCCAGCCAACCAGATTACCAAACTCAGCATGTGGCCTCTGTGGGGCCAGATACCAATTAAGACAAATCAATGGGTGATCATGGCAAGCATGACATTCTAAGTTACACTTGGTTGGTCAGCCTTCCTATGGACACTGAAGAATCCTAGCACTTGGAGGGCTACGGTTTCATCTCTTTGTTTCTACTTCAATAACTAGGAAAAAAACACTTAGGTTTGAAGCAGCAAATTTCAGCCTGATCCCCCCCCAATTGCTTCTAGCTTCATTGTTTCTTCCTGATAGGAAATTCAGGCAGCTTTTGCACAAACTCTTTAAAAACAAGGTTCCACTAACCTATTAAACAGAAAGAGGATGAAAAAATTGCCAAACGTTCTGCATAGAGAGGGAGAAAAAAATCTTGGATTATTTATAACACCAAGCTCTTTAAGGTCTCTTCACTCTGTCTGCAAACTGCCTGCTGCTTAGAGGCCACTCCAATATTTGATCAAGAGTCTGGGCGGGCACCAAGCTTGGCAAATTGCAACTTGCACACACATGGTTTTTAGTACCCAGGAGGATCACACAGTCAAACACTGAAGCTCTGAAAAAAGGAGTCTCTTGGTATAGGTAAGTTGATTTTTGAACCACATATTTTGTAAATTAATAAGCAATTCTTGGTAGGCTGTACCAGAAGAATAGTTCTGGTTTCTTGTCATGAACTGGTAAAATATTAATCTTTGGTGGCCAGCACAGAAATAAAATATGAATTATATATTGAAATGGTGCAAATGTTTTAGCTTAAGCAAGACATTTTCACTTTGCTAATAATGGTGAGGTTTGGAGGAAGGGTGTCCATAATTTGCAAATTCTTGACAATAAGTAACGACATGAAATAAACTCCCAATATTTCCAGACCCCCTATTCAGTCTCCTTCCACTGGATGCTCAAGTCACTTCAGCTGCATTGTTACTGTAACCATCTGCCTCAGATTATTGATGCAGATAATCAAACTATGGGGAGGAATTAACAGTAAGTACTGAGTTATGACTAGAAATGATCAGGACATCTCAGACAAGGAATCGGAATTTCAGTTCAGATCAATTAACTAAAATATGTTCCTTTAATCAGTATGATATAAATCCAATAGCTAATGTAACTGGATTGTAGAAGGACACCTATAAGCAGATGGTAATGCAACTTCCACAAATGTGGGTTTGGAAGGACAACTTCTATGTGAGAGAATCCTGCCAGGAGTAATAGAGTAGAGAAGAACCCTTTCTTAATACTGTTTTGAGGAGAGGCAGTCAATGTGTAGAACATTTTCTTGAGCTAAGTGAAATGTCACAAAATAGTATGCAAATGTTCAAGTACTTTAATGCTCTTCATCAGGCTAGGTAGTAAAAAAAGAAAAACTGGAGAGGAACAAAGATTAATGATAAAGGATGCCATCTGCATTGACCAGCACTTTTTAATTGGAATGTTGAAGGAGAGGTGACTTAAAGAATATGGAATTCAGCAGCAGGGTCCCATTGCGAATGAAAAATATTTTATGTCACTGAAAGAAAGGAGATGGTTCCTAAGAATAGCTACCTTCCAATTGCTAGGTACTAATCTTTAAGTAGTAGTTCTCTGATACTTGCACACTCACACTGAAGAGATTCAACAAAAATTCAGACTGCACCAAAGATAATTTTAGGTACAGCTAAAACGGTCAAATCAGAGCAACTACACCTTTAGGTGAAGCCTAAAGCCAATGCTGGGTAATTATTTCCATCTCCCATCTCATGATGAAATGGCTTGAACACCAACTCACTGGTTGTCTCCTTCATGTGATTACCTTGTAGCTTGACCAAGAATTATGAGGATTCGGAAGCTTGCATATAATTTTAATATTTGAATTGGCATTAAAAAGATTTCCACAAAGGGGATTTGAGTGTATTTCCTAATGGCCAACACAGCAACCTTTATACTTTATTTTTCAATGTGGACAGTAGTGGCACAAGTCCATTTTCCAAGCAAGGAGAGGAATGTCTTGTTTTTTTGGGCAAAGTGACACTGGAAGGGTATGAGAAGTGGCATTTACTGAAAAGCTGTTTGCACACCAAATTTCTCTACAGCATATAGTCTAAACAACCTATGTAATTCCTTAGCTATAGTTGTAAGAGCTTGTTGTACGTGCAAGCAGAGTCTATTCAGTATTAGTAGGAATCAGTGTAAAACAGCTGCTTAATAGTTACTAAGATGCTGAATAAAAAGCAGACATAATATGTCTGAGTAGCATTTTTTTGTGAAATTATATTTCTCTCCAAAGAATATTATTCCTTTGCCTCTTAGGCAAGGCATCT
>NW_015390121.1:0-36304 GCF_001527695.2 Protobothrops mucrosquamatus
GGGCACAACAGATCGGGTCTTAACCGTCATGTGCAAACCAAGTCACAGGGTAGGCCCTGTACCTGTAAGATAAGTTAGAGCTTCGAATGGAGTTTCTTCATATTCGTTCAGAAACATCTGAATTTGCCTCAAGCTGATTCTAAGATCAGATTCGTTGAATTCATACGGAATATTCCAACCTGTCCAGTTCAGGAGAAGAAAAAAAAAGAAAACAAATAAGAAAGACTGATTCTGACCTGTCTGATGAAATGCAACCTTAAAATGATGCTATAATCAATAGTTTTTATTGCTAGGGGATAGGGATATATTTGTATGACATGGTTCTTCTCTCTCGGGAGAAACTCTTATTAGGCGAAAGTGCCACGGGCAGGAAAGCATCTGTCAAAAAGGAAGTAGCAATAGCAATAGCACTTAGACTTATATACCGCTTCACAGTGCTTTTACAGCCCTCTCTAAGGGGGTTACAGAGTCAGCCTATGGCCCCCAACAATCTGGGTCCCCATTTTACCCACCTTGGAAGGATGGAAGGCTGAGTCAGTGGCAATAGCAATAGCACTTAGACTTATATACCGCTTTATAGTGCTTTACAGCTGTCTCTCAGCAGTTTAAAGAGTCAGCCTCTTGCCCCCAACAATCTGGGTCCTCATTTTACCAACCTCGGAAGGACGGAAGGCTGAGTCAACCTTGAGCCAGTCAGGATCGAATTCCTGGCATTGAGCAGAGTCAGCCTGCATTGTAACAACTGCGCCACTACAGAAAGCATTTAATTTAATTGTGAGTTACACAATGACAATAAAGATATTCTATTCTATTCTATTCTATTCTATTCTATTCCATTCCATTCCATTCCATTCCATTCTCTATTCTACTCTCTTCTCTTCTCTTCTCTTCTCTTCTCTTCTATTCTATTCTATTCTATTCTATTCTACTCTCTTCTCTTCCATTCTCTTCTCTTCTGTTCTCTATTCTACTCTCTTCTCTTCTCCTCTTCTATTCTCTATTCTATTCCTCTTCTCTTTTCTTCTCCTCTTCTCTATTCTATTTTCTCTATTCTATTCTATTTTCTCCTATTGTATTGTATTGTATTGTATTGTATTGTATTGTATTGTATTGTATTGTATTGTACTCTACTCTACTCTACTCTACTCTACTCGATTCTATTCTATTTTTTATTCTACTCTATTCTCTATTCTCTTCACTTCTCTTCTCTTCTAATTCTATTCTAAGGAGCCTTCAGGCCATTCAAGTGGGACAACAGCAATGCAACCGGGAAGAGCCACCGGATTCCCCTTCTCACCCAGCGGACCAAAGTTCCTCCGTTCTTGCACCAGGGCGTGGAAGAAGCAGAGCCCAAACAGCATCTTGTGCCAGATTTCCTTTTTGTCACAGCTGCTAAAGAAGGCGGGATCGGAAATCGGGTCATTGAGGTAGGAGCGGAGGAGGTTCGCACGGACTCCTTTGGGTGGCTCGTTGGTCATTTTGATCCCATTTTGGAGGATGCTGACCGGAAACTTTTCCGACGGGTAACTGGTCAGCCACAACCTAAGAAACAAGAAGAGAAACCTTCAGACGTCATGGGGCTCCGTCATTGGATGTTGGAGAGATTGGGCAGCCACTTGTCCAGAATGATATAGGGCAGGGGTGTCCAATGTTGGCCACTTTTGAGACTTGTGGACTTCAACTCCCAGAATTCCCCAGCCAGTCTGCTGTACAATGTCTTGCATAAGCGGGGGGGGGGACTAGAAGACCCCGGACTAGAAGATCTCCAAGTCCCTTCCAACTCTGTGATTTTGTTAAACTGGGTTGATGAAACAATTCTCGTGGAGTCTCACAAACTCTTTCCGTGTTGAAATCATGGTAGAGTTGTGTTGTAAATGTCCCTCTTCCCTCCCCCAAATTAAATTAGCTTTGTTTAGGATTTCCATGTTTTCTTTAGCAGGCTAATTTAAAAAAGAGCTTTTAACTAAGCGCCTGATGAAAGAGAGATAGGACTGAGAAATTATGCTTCCTTCCTCCCGTGCTACTAATATGCTTGTGAAAAGATCTCAATCCATCTACTACAGTGGTTCTCAACCTGTGGGTCGGGACCCCATTTGGGGTCGATCGACCATTTCATGGGGGTCGCCAAGCAAGGCTGTCCACCATTTTTTCCCCCTTTTCCGGCGGGTGCCTTACCTCCCTTGGGCTGGGCCAGCTGGTGGTCAGCCTGCTCCATCTCTGCCGCTTGCCAGCTACACCTCGGCCGGCGCAGGGGGCGGAACCACACATGTGCGGCGCTCCCGGGCAGGGAAAGTCCTCGACTTACGACCGGTTGGGTAGTCCTCGACTTACGACCTGTTTAGTCCTCGACTTACGACCGGTTTAGTCCTCGACTTATGACCGGTTGGGGTGGCAGCATTAAAAAGGTTGAGAACCACTGATCTACTACATCCAGGTCCCATGGAGAAGAGACTCAAGTTAAATTCTTACCTGAATTTGGTGTGGGTATTCTCAGGCACGATGACTTCCTCACAGATTTTTTCCAAAGCGGGCATCCAGCTGGTGGCCAGGTGGCAGTTCTGCAACACAACCCAAGTTCCAGCACTGATTGCCTGATTGATCATCTTGGCTGCGATGGGGCCTTGTCCTTGTCCCAAAGAGATGGTCTGGATGTTCTCCATTCCAAGATCATCAGCAAACTTCAGCAAACCTGGTCAAGAAACACAACTCAATAAATGTGTGGGTCATTTTAAAGAGACAGGGCTAATTTTTTTTTTTTTTTTTTTTAAAGCATGCACACCATCCCCATAAGCAAAAATGTGAGAACTTCCAAAGTTGCTGAACATTGTCCTCCTCCAACATTGGCCATGTTGATCAAGGCTGCTGGAACTGGGGTTCAATAACCTCTGATGGGTGCAGGGGTGTCCACCCTTGCTAGAGAGGGTGCCTCTTTCTGTCCACCGATCCTCAAAGGAAACAGGATGATAGTCATGGATCAGGGGTCTTCAAACTTGGCCCTTTTATGACTTGTGGACTTCAACTCCCAGAATTCCTCAGCCAGGCACGCTGTCTGAGGAATTCTGGGAGTTGAAGGCCACAAGTCATAAAAGGGCCAAGTTTGAAGACCCCTGTCATAGATGTTTGGCAAATCCAATTCAGGAGCTTATTCTATGAAGCTCTCTTGTTCAATTAGGTCAGGGGTCTTCAGAATGGGAAGGCAGGGCATGCTACAGTTTCATCGATTAGGGATATACATCTGGTGAGGCCACAAAAGAGTGCCTTCTCAGTGGTGGCTCCTTTTTAATGGAACATCGTTCTCCCCTGTTGCTTTTCCCAAAAGTCAATCAAGTGGCTGATTTGATTGTGTTGTTGCTACCATGGGGAATGGAGTGTGGGGGGCTACGGGTTTTGTCCTATGGTGCATTTTTTTAAATGCTGTAAACACCAGGAGTTTCCTATGTGTGCGCTGGGCCAGCTATATAATGTGTTCAATAAATAAAACAAATAACACATACAATTTTGTTCTGAATCAAACTGGCATCTGTGACCACACTCTGAGGTAGGACTGCAATTGGGGTACAGAGAGAGATCCTAGTTTCCTTCCTTGTCACCAACAAAAGTCCAATCAGAATTGAATTGAGTGGTACTGAATTCTAATCTCACCTGCCATGGGATCCGCTCCGGGGGACAGTACGAAGATCAAGGGGGCACAGCAATTGGAGTCATTGTAACTTCCAACTAGATCGAAGGTTGGGGGTTCAATGTAGGTCCTCCCCATCTTCTCCATGATGAATTGTTGGGTGGCTGGGATAATTTTATCCGGTCGCAAACACCGGAGCACCACCATGCGGTCAAGACCCCTCAGCTTATTCCACCCGCCGGGGAACACTTCTTCATGAGGCTTAGCGGAATCATAAATCGCTTTCCAGGCCTGGACGTGGGACTCAAGGTGATCCATCAAGTGGGTGAGGTTTTCGAGGCCCGAAGCACGGACAATCTCAGCCCAAGCTTTGTCGCTCAGCCACTCGGAGGCGGGGTTGGGGTAGGGGTTCTCTAGGGCCACCCCTCCGGTCAATAAGAAACGCCAGACTTCATCGTCTACTTCGTTCTTCCCTTTCAAAATCCCGATGGTCAGAAGGAGGGAGAAAAGTAGCTTGTCTTTTTCAAACAAGGACCGGCAGACATTATTGTAGGTGCTCACGGTGAAGTGGTCAATGATGTGTTCAATTCTTTCCTCCAAGATATCGCTTTTTTTGCTGTTGGCGAGCGACTGGACATAGAGGTTAATGAACCATATCAAGGAATACTGATACATGGGCTCAATGTGGGCCAGGTCAGAAATGCAGAAGAAGACCGTGGCGGAATGGACGGCCACAGGCTTGTACCCCATCCGAGTAGCATCAATCTCCATCTCAGTTATGGTAGCAATTTCTTGTTTCTCAGAGATTTCTTCAGACAGCTCCTTGGAGGAGGAGAGAACTTTGATGGCCGTCTCGTCTTCTAAGATGTTTCCTTCTGACTTGGAGAGGACTTCCAGGATCTTATCTTCAATTTCCTTCAGCTGCTTCTTGTTAGCTGCACTCTCAACAATCAGTTTATTCTTCTTCTCTTCCAGTTCCGGTTTTTCTTTGGCGGCCACGATTCCCAGAAGCTGGTCTTGAAGTCCGAGAGGCGTAATCATGAAATTGAGCAGGCAAACCTTCACCGCCACTTCAGGGAGGTAATGAGGGTTCCTCAAACGAGTGGTGATGTAAAACCGGAAGTCTCTGGAGAATTCAATAATGTTTTCCCCGAGTCTCATATACTCGACTCCCTGCTGCTTGAACGTTGTCTTCAGCAGAACGGGCTCCAGGAAAGCGTCCAGTTCCTCGCCAATGTTTTCAAGGAGGACCGGCGTTCCAAACTGGATCGCGTTCTCCAAGGACCTGACGTAATTGGTGTCGGATAATTTGATGACCGAGAATTTGTTGCCCTTTTCCATATTTTTGACCCATTTGTTGGCTTGCCCTTGAGGGTCGATCATGAGAGCCCACCGCCGCGAGTTGGACACGATGATGCCATTATCGATCGAGAAGGAATCGATAGGCAAACCTGCAATCTGCCAGGCACGGATCTTGACCGGATCCCCTAAAGTATTACTCAGGCTGAAATCGTTTGAGCAAGGGATATCTTTCTCCTTGCATAAGGCCAGCCACTTCTGCTGACATTCCTGGCGGTAATCCACGGTGAAGGCCCCCAGATAAGCCACTGTCCCCGAAGACAGCAAGACGTCACCCGTCAGATCCGTGTAGCGGATCCCCAGCAGGCGAGCGGCTTCGGTCCACCTCTCCTTCTCGCCTCCTAATCCGCTGATCAGTTTCTCGGCTCGTACCAGCTTCTGGGAGCATATCTCAATGTTGTCCTCGAGCTCTTTCTTCCGGTTATTCATCTCTTCAAACTCATCATTCAGAGCTTGGAGACGGTCCATCAAGGTCTTCAGCTCCGCACGCTTCGTGTTGAGTTTCTGCATCTGGATGTCGAGCAAGCCCTCGGCCTCTCGGAGACGTTCCCGCTTGGGGGCGACGACCTTGGCGACCCGGTCATAGACTTCCATGGCCCTCACCCATTTACATAAGCCTTCACAGGCTGAAGAGACGTTTTTTATGACGGCAGGCTGGAAATCGGGATGGTTGATAAACCTCTCTCTGATTCTCTTCATTACGACTGCGGGAATGTTATCTTTGTCGTATGACTTCAAGCCCTCAAGGAATTTCAGATCACCCAGGACCTTTTTAGAACTTCCCCAATAGTCTTCAATCATTTTACCTGCATTTCACAACAGAACACATAAACATGCACGCGTTTAATACTAGACAACCTGTGCACCATTGGGTCATTGTTACAGTGATATTTCCTTTTCTAAACAGAGAAAGAGAATGACCACAGGTGGGCGAAAAAGCAGGGGAAGTGGGATGATTTCTGATTTCCTGTTGGCTTCCCCATTCCTTCTGGGAATCTTGCAGGGAGCATCAGAGATCTTATTTCCTTCCTTCCTCCTCCTCCCCTTCCCTTCCCTAGCCTTCTCTTCCCAGCAGTCAGGTAAGTGACTGCTGCTGGATGGGAGAGGGAGCAAGGGATTATGAGATTGGCTGGGAAATTGTCACAGAATATTGAAAATGAAGATCACATAACCACAGCAGCAGCCAGTAGTACCGAATCAGCCACAGCTTTCCATATTTCATCCCCTCCAAAGCCATGGGTTCCAGATGCTGTAAGTTAGCCCATTTGAGCTACCCGGGCTCAAAAATTATTTCAAAAATTATTGCCCTGTGATGCGCTGTTTCACCCAATTAACAGTCGTGACAACAAGAGTTTTGGTAGTATATAAATGTTGAACAAGATAAGGGAAATCTGCAGAGCATCTAATATAGGAAATAAGTCTTCAGCTTTCTTTGAAAGAATGCTTCAGCAGTCAGCAATTTCTGAACGTGAAGGCGATAATAGGAGATACTGATAACCCAAGAGCAGCAAAATGAATATATTCTACCACTCGGTAATATTACTCCAGCAATACAGAAGTTGTCCTTTTGCAAAATCATCATTATTATTATCATTATTGTGATTACCACTTCCAGAAGGATCTGGCTTCCTTTCTGGTTTTATCCCTTTCATGACACAAATGCTCTCCATGACGAGTTTGACAGGCCCTGGGGGATTCTGCATGGATTTGACAAGAGAAATATCCGCAGGGTTCAAGGTGTCCAGAGCTGAAAGGGCAGCCTCAAGAGCTGGCATGGCCTCTGCCAGGTCCCCCTCGCATTCTTCCTGCAATCACATACAAGAACCACCATGCTCAGCTACCTTTTTACGTGTGCAGTCAACATTAAGAGAATAACAAAGTTGGAAGGGATCCTGACCATTTTTACCGAAACCTTCTGATGTGAATGGACGATGAGAACCCTTGTCCCAAAAATGTGAAGCTGACCAAAACCAATCTCTTTCCAGAAAGAGGTGAGTCTAGATAAAACCCATTATTTAAAAAAAGGGATTTAGCTGGAAAAGACCTCAACTGCTCAGACTGGGAAGGAATCACATTGCAGTTCAGAATAACAGAGTTGGATGGGATCTTGGTGGTCTTCTAGTCCAACCCCCCAACTCAAACAGGAAGCCCTATTCCATTACAGACAAATGGCTGTCCAGTCTCTTCTTAAAAACTTCCAGTGTTGGAGCATTCACAACTTCTGGAGGTAGGTTGTTTCACTGATCAATTGTTCTCACTGTCAGGAAATTCCTCCTTAGTTCTAGGTTGCTTCTTTCCTTGATTAAATTCCATCCACTGCTTCTTGTCTGGCCTTCTGGTGCTTTAGAGAATAGATTGATTCCCTCTTCTTTGTGGCAGACCCTCAAATATTGGAAGACTGCTATCATGTTACCCCTGGTCCTTCTTTGCATTAAGCATTGCTCCATGTTAAACCAGAATCATCATGAGCAAAACATGTATCAAAACACTGGATTTATAAATCTCTAACTTGTTAACTTCATAGATCCAGTCTTCTAGCTTTCTTAGACAAAGAGTTTGCTATGTCTTCCTTCCAAGAAAGCAAGGAAATATTATTAACCAGCGCCTACTCTGCTTAGCTTTTTAAGATCAACTATAGTTAATTCGGTGCTGCCACCTAGCTGTACTGTGGTTTATAATCCAGAGTTTACAGGTAGTCCTCGCTTACAGACCACTCATTCAGTGACTGTTCAAAGAGACGACGGTGCCGAAAAAGTAGGTTTACAAACAACGCAGGGTCCCTGCAGTCACGATCTCAACTCGGGCATTTGGCACTTACGACTTGTGATTCGCTTAATGACAGCAATCAGGGCTACCCCAACTGCCATTGTTAAGTCAGCACAGTCATGGGCGTTTCACTTTATGACTATGTCACTTAGCGACAGAGCTGCCTGTCCCAGCTGCAGTTGGTAAGTGGGGACAACCTTTACATGCATTAGGTACAAGCCTGGCTAACTGATTCAATAAATAATGCTTCAAGAAACCATGGTTTCTTTATTGCATTGTGGGAAGAACGGTGCTCTGATGGGGCACCGATATCCAGAAGAAATTACCTTTATCCCTTGGGACACAGCAGCGGCTTCGTTGGCCTCCTGTTCATCCGCAGCCACCAGCTCCTTCTTGGCGTCGACCTCGGCCGTTTCCTTCTCGATGTGAAGCATCATTTTCTCGGTCTCTGCCGAGGTTTCAATCAGCTGAGGCTGCAGGGCTGTCAGCTCGACCTGCATGACTGCAACCTGCAAGAGATCACCCGGAGAAGAAGACCAAGCTGGACACAGTAAAGCAGGAGTTCTCAATCGTGGCCACTTGAAGATGCGTGGATTTCAATGCCCAGAATTACAGATTTCAACATTGCCTTGTCTATTACATATTCAGTCAGTTTTACTGCATAGATAGATGGTAGGTAGGTAGGCAGGCAGGCAGGCAGGCAGGCAGACAGATTATGGATGGATAGATAAATAAGGGATGGATGGATGGATAGACGGACAGTCAGACAGATATTGACAGACAGATAGATAATGGATGGATAGAGGGATATGAATGGATGGATGGATAGATGATAAATGATGGATGGATGGATGGATGGACGAACAGTCAGACAGACAGATATTGACAGGCAGACAGATAATGGATGGATGGATATGGATGGATGGACAGACGGACAGACAGGTAGATAATGGATGGATAAATAATGGATGGATGATGGATAGACAGACAGACAGACAGACAGACAGACAGACAGACAGACAGACAGACAGACAGACAGACAGACAGACAGACAGACAGACAGATGGTAAAGGATGGATGGATGGGTCCATGGATAATTGGGGGCAGTCTTGGGCATGGGGGCTAAAGATAGACAATTAAGTGCTATTTGGGGATGGGGGACTTGAGTTTCAAACACAGCTACACTGAGCCAGCTTGTGGAAGGGATGTGAAGCCAACAGGCTAGACTTTAATCTTAATTTATAGTCCTCATTTCTTTAGACCAAATGAATCACAATCCCAGCTCACAATAAGCTGTCCTTCCCGATTCCTTTGGCCTGCTTATAGGAAGAATGCAAAGTGGGAGCAAACTGGCTAGGTGGCCAGAGTAAGCCACAAATCTTGGCTTCTGACGAGAACCACCATTAACTACTATTCCTTTGCTAGTAAGCCAAGCCCCAACGTACTTGGGAAGCTGCAAAGTCGAGTTTCTGAAGGCCTACGAGGTAGCGGTTCCTCATCATGTCCACTTCGTGCCGCTTGGCATTGAGTAGGGTCTTGAAAGTCAGGATTAATTCCAGGTAGGATGTGGGAGTGACATAGTTGTGCCTTCGAAGAATGTTGTAAAAACTGACCGAGAGTTCCCTTACGCTCTCTTGAAAATACTTGCACATGAAGACAACCCTACAGGAAAACATTGACAAGTTAGATGTAGTTAATGGGATCGTGGGGGTAAAAAAAAAAACAGATTTTGTCTGTGAAAATGAGAAAAAGAGGAAGGGAAAGGGAAAACAATTCTATAGACATTTTATAACGTACGATTTCCTTATTTCATCCTCCAACTTGACGTCTTCTAAGAATTTGTTGGCAACCATTTCCAGAGCATCTGTGGGCCATCTCTGGAACCAGTCAATAGTGCAACAATTGATCAGTGAGGGGAACATCCGTAAACGATTCCGGAATGCATCTCCAATGGGGCTCATGGCTGAAAAAGAGAGGATCGTCCTTCTTCAGATCTCCTGAATCCATTGTTAGCATGTTTCTTGATCTAGTTGATTGAAGGTGTTGGATCACAACCCCTCCCCCCCAACTCCCACAGCCAACTTGGTCACATTTACAGAAATTAGGCTGAAAAAGAAACAGGCTTCATAACTAAGGAAGCCATGGTTGAACTTAGCCAACATTTGTCATGTTGACAAATACAGCCAAGGCATTTTTTCCCCACAATGTGTTCAATAAACAGCTTTACCCATATCTAAGTATCATTTTAGCTTCAGACACTCAATTAAAAATTGATGTATCCTCTCTAAATGTAGGGTATTTTTTTTCTTGAGATGCTGAATCAAAAGGGTCTAAACCTAGACATAATTAGTAGGTTTTTGTTGAGATGCCCTAGAACTAACCTAGAACATGTAGATTTTTCTTGAGATGCTGAACTAAAAGGCTCCAGACCTAGACATATCTAGAACCATGTGTAGTTTTTTCTTGAATCCAAAGGCCCTAGAACTACCCATACCTAGAACAATGTGTAGATTTTTCTTCACACGCTCAATGAAAAAGTTGTACATGGCCAAAGGTGTGGCTTCGATTCTTCTCCCTTCCGTCCTCGCCGCACTCTGCATTTTCTCCACAATGTCCGCCTTCTCGTCTGCGGCAAAAATGTTAGGCACATCCCCCGTGTTCAGAAGCATGTTGATGTCCTCCACGAAAGACTCGTCTTTGATCTGGTTGTCGCAAAACAAGAAGACCGTGCTCTTGTTGGCCACCCCCGATTGCAACATGACCTTCTTAACGTCCTCTCGCCATTCATTCATGGCGTAGAACTTGGTGATCTCAATCATGAAGAGCTCGTAGGAGTTCATGAAGGTGCCCAGCTTGGTGGCACTCTGCCGGCCGCTCCCGCCGATGCCCACCAGCAGCAGATGTCCATTGTCTTGCTTCAGGACGCGACAGATGCGGGAAATGTGCTCAATGGCAAATTTAAACATGACCAAAGGCATGGGTGCCTTGCTGATGTTGTTGAATTCCTCCAGGTAGTACTCCATGACCGATGTCAGCTTGGGCAAGTCTGTGATCTCATCGTATATCTTCTTATCACTAGACGGCTTGAAATAGTCTCCAAAAAAGAGACTCCGGATGTTATTGTCCGTGATTTTGCCAGTACGAGACAAATGGCTTAGTACCTGGGGAAAAAGCAGAAGAGGATCCTAGATCAATAGGGCATTCGTGGTCGTAAGTCAAGGGCTACGTATTATTTTTACATTGCCTCCTAGAGCAGGGGGCTTCAAACTTGGCCCTTTTATGACTTGTGGACTTCAACTCCCAGAATTCCGCAGCCAGTCCACAAGTCATAAAAGGGCCAAGTTTGAAGACCCCTGTCCTAGAGTCTTAGCAAATGGACGGGCTACACCACGGAGTGAATCAACACATCTCTACATTTCCTTCTCTCTGTTGGACTCTGCAAAGCAAGCCGCACAACTGGGAGTGCGGTAATGAGGGCTTGTCGCTGTCCCCCTCAGCACAGCCACCCCAATAACAGCTGTCTCTTTTTTAAAGAGGCCCACCTTATCGACACTCTGTTTAAAACAGTCGGAGGTTGTTTCTTTCATCATATTAAAAAACACTTCTCTGTCGTCGGCATCGATCAAGCGGTCGTAAAAGACTCGATATACTTCATGTATCCAAAGCCTGATCAGTTTTTCTCCATCCTGCCAAACGAAAGGAAGAACGGGAGGGGTATTTTTTTTAAAAAAACAACAACCTGTAAGATCAAATCGGGGACAGATTAGACAGATACAAACAGGTCTTCTTTGCTCACTTGTCAGGTGCAAATAACTGGGAGCAATCGTTGAGTAGAAGAAATAGAAGAGTTTCTCATTGCTTATCTACACCCAAGAATCTAGTCAACTAACAGCCAAGCTATGTTGGCACTAGAAGATAATGGCCAATGGAATTCACAAGGGGATGGATCTCTTGTAGCAACGCAATGATTTCAAACTGATGATGTGTTTAACTCTGCCCTCCAGCTTCGTCTGCTCACCTTCTACCTCATTGCTTCAATCAATCAGAATGTCTTTAGTACAGGTGATCAAACAGGTATTAGCTATGCAGGGCCCAAAGTAATGGAAGCCATTTCCTACAGTGCCCTAAATTTCCTCTAGCCCCCAAGCCACACAAAAGTAGCAAGATGCTTAGCCATCACTTTGAGGCAGGAAGGCCTAACGTTGGTTTTATGTCTGTTACAAAAACTAAAAAGGAAAGAGGACCTGCCTTGCTGTGTCTTGGGTTTCTGTACCATACAAGGCATATAACAAACAGAGAAGGCCAAAAGACACAAGGCAGACTCAGAAGACGGCAAGACAGCATCAAGGACATGCGACAGCAGCATCAAATAACAACGATGGAGGTGCCAGAAGTGCAAGAACCGTAACTTTGCATCTCCCTTGACACTCAAAGTGGTAAAATAGAAGGAGGAGGAGGAGGAAGAGGGAGAGGAGAAGGAGAAAGAGAAGAAGAGGAGAAGGAGAGGAAAAGGAGAAGGAAAAAGAGAAGGAGAAGGAGAAGAAGAACACACCTGTAAATGTGTATGCGGGCACAGGAGCACCCCTCGAATCACACGGGAGAAATCACGTAGATTAAAAACATAGTGAGATTTTGAAGGGGTGGGGAGGAAGTTCTCCATGGCAAGCTTGTAGATATTCATCGTTGCATGAACCAGCATTTTGCCAAGCCTTTTCAAAAAAAAAAGAACCAAAAAGAGAGGTGATTATGAGTTGGAATAATATAACGCCACGGACCCAGCAATGTAGCTTGGAAAGGAGATGCTCACCTTAAAAAGCTGGCCTCGAAGCCTTTGCCGAAATGCCAGTCGACAATGGAAGTGAAAATCTTGTTTAAAACTTCGTCGTCGAAAGAGCTGATAGAGATGATGTTCAGATGTCGCAGGAAGCGCCCTGGAAACACAGAGGAGAGGAGAACATCATAGGATTGGACGCTCTGCACCTCCTTCTAGGGCAGACTTGTGGACTTCAACTCCAAGAATTCCTCAGCCAGCAAAGCAAAGCTGGCTGAGGAATTCTTGGGAGTTGAAGTCCACAAGTCTTAAAGTGGCCAAGGTTGAGGACCCCTGTTCTAGGGGACCTTAGGCAGATATTTGAGTCTACTGGCAAACTCTTCTTAAACTACAGTTGTCCCTCCACAAGTCCCAGGTGATTTATACACCTGGTGCATTAGGGGGGACATACCAATGAGTCTAGAGAACTCTTGTAGCCCATGGCCCTTGGTCCCAAAGCAGTACCCCCAATTCTTGTGAAGGTAGTAACGAGAAGTCCAGGTGTTGTCTCACGAAGTACATGTCTAAACAAGTGTGTTTCTAGAGAAGGACTAGGGAGGACAGGATAGAAGCCTTCCAATATTTGAGGAACTGTCACAGAGAAGAGGGGGTCGACCTATTCTCTAAAGCCCCTGAAGGTAAGATAAGAAGCAACTCATTCAAGGAGAGAAGCAACCTAGAAATAAGCAGAAGTTTTCTGTCCATGAGAACAATTAACCAGCGGAACAGCTTGCCTCCAGAAGTTGTGGGCGCTCCATCACTGGAGGTTTTCAAGAAGGGACTGGACAACAATTTGTCCGAAATGGTATAGGGTCTCCTGCTCAAGCAGGGGGTTGGACTAGAAGATCTCTAAGGTCCCTTCCAACCCTATGATCCTATGTTCTAAGCGATTCTGTAGGGAGGTCTGCAGAGTAGGGCCAAAATCAAGAGGATATCCCTCTTTCCCTTACAGGGTTGTAGTTGTGGAAAAATAGGAGGGAGTGGTGTGTACGTTCACTGCCTTGAGTTGTTTATAAAAAATAAAGGTGGGACTTAAAAACAAATCAAAATTAAAAAAAATGGGCCCCTGTCTTCTTTCTTGGGATTCTCATTTTGGCTAGAAATCCAGCCATTAACTAAATTTGCTACTAGAACATAGAATAAGAGGGTTGGAAGGGACCTTGAAGGTCTTCTAGTCCAACCCTATTAGACCAACCGCGTCTTCTTGAGCTGAAGCACACTCCCTACCTGTAATGTCGTTTCTTCCACCACCGGGAGGACCCATGGCTGATAGGAAGAGGACGTCCACTATATCCAACCTTGTAGTATCTTTCTTATCGTACCAGTGGCCGTGATTGATCCACTGCCGAAGGAGTTCAATCGGGGGCTGAGCCCCATATATTTCCTTGGCTGGCATGTTTAAATCATCTAGGAAAAACACAGTTACTCTTGAGACAGCCGGGAAAACCTAGATATTGTTTTTCACGGCTGTAGGAAGAAGGTTGGTAACATTGAGGTAAAACACAGAGAGGTTTTAGATCCATTTAGGAAGGATATTGATTTATCAGTTTACTGTATATCGATACATTTGATCAATGTATTTATTGCAGTGGTTCTCAACCTTTTTAATGCCGCGACCCCAACTGGTCGTACGTCGAGGACTAAACCGGTCGTAAGTTGGACTAAACCGGTCGTAAGTCGAGGACTAAACCGGTCGTAAGTCGAGGACTACCCAACTGGTTGTAAGTCGAGGACTTTCCCTGCCCGGGAGCGCCGCGCATGCGTGGTTCCGCCCCCTGCGCCGGCCGAGGCATAGCTGGCAAGCGGCAGAGATGGAGCAGGCCGACCACCAGCTGGCCCAGCCCAAGGGAGGTAAGGCACCCACCGGAAAAGGGGAAAAAAATGGCGGACAAAAAAAATGGCGGACAAAAAAAATGGCGGACAGCCTTGCTTGGCGACCCGCATGAAATGGTCGATCGACCCCAAATGGGGTCCCGACCCACAGGTTGAGAACCACTGATTTATTGAGACAGAGTGGATTAACAGAAGAGTTTCCACCCCATTGTATACATGTTCCTTCCTTAGCTAATTTCTGTTCATTCTGAACGTTAACATTTTTTTTCTTTTGAGGTTTTTAAGGGTTTACCTTGCTGTAAGCCACTCAAGAATCCCTTGATAGCAAGACCAGCAGCATATAAATCCAATAAATAAATAATATATTTTAAATTTTAAAAAAAAGATGTCTAAAAACCCGGAAGACTGCATTTTGGGATTTATATTCTTCGCCATTTGATTAACGCAAGTTTGAAATATTTTAGGTTTTCATACCAGTGACCCGGACCTATTATGTATGATTTTTTTTTCAAGTCAGCTGTAACTTATAGCTTAGCACAGCGGTAGGCAACCTTGTCTCTTTTATGACTCGTGGACTTCAACTCCCAGAATTCCCGAGCCAGCATGGCTCGGCTTGGAAACCTCTCCCTTTCCCCTCAGCATGGTTGGCTCAGGAATTCTGGGAGTTGAAGTCCACGAGTCATAAAAGAGCCAAGGTGGCCTACCCCTGAGTTACTAGGAAGATGAGGGGACTTCAACTCCCAGAATTCCTCTGCCAGGATGGCACCCTATATCAGGAATAGGCAACCTTGGCTCTTTTATGACTCGTGGACTTCAACTCCCAGAATTCCTGGCTGGCTGGGTCAGGGGTAGGCCACCTTGGCTCTTTTATGACTCGTGGACTTCAACTCCCAGAATTCCTAAGCCAGCTTGGCTCAGCTTGGAAACCTCTCCCTTTCCCCTCAGCATGGTTGGCTCAGGAATTCTGGGAGTTGAAGTCCACCAGTCATAAAAGAGCCAAGGTTGCCTACCCCTAGCTTAGCACAATGGCTGAATTCAGCCACTGACTTCTGCAAGCCATGGTTTACAGTTTATACAATCCAGACTTTGCCAACCCTGGTTGAAAGCAAACACAGGAAGAAGGTGTGCATCCAGAAACTCCCCAATCTCAAAGAAACAATAAACAAGGTCAAGCTTTTTCTCTCACCTACGAAGACGACAGCTTTTTTCCCTAAGGTGGGGCCAAAGAGTCCTTTCCGTCTTCTGTCCAGCTTTGACATGATAATATCCTGGGTTTGATTGGCGGAAGTCCTGGCAGAGAAGTTGACGACGTTTGGGACATATTTGGTCTTGGGAAGTTGGATCAGGAAGCTGTTGGTGATGGCCGATTTCCCTGTCCCAGTGGGTCCCACAAACAGCAGAGGGATCTCGTGCTCCACGTAGGTTTTGAGGAAAAAGGACTGTCGGGCAGTTTCCGTGGTGGGGATAATCAGCTCGGATACCTGTTATGAGGAGAGAGTTGGGGGAGAACTCAGATGCTCAGGAGAAAGTTCTCCCATGTTTGTCATCTAATTCCAAACCAAGGGCGTGAAGGATTACAGAAGGGGTCTTCAAACTTGGCAACTTGAAGACTTGTGGACTTCAACTCCCAGAATTCCTCAGCCAGCTAGGGCTGGCTGAGGAATTCTGGGAGTTGAAGTCCACACGTCTTAGCGTTGCCACGTTTGAAGACCCCTGAATTACAGGGTCTTTTCAGAACCTAGTTGGCCTCCTGCATTGCAAAGCCACAAATTGGCTTATTCAATAAACCACAATGAAGCCTAAGATGGCTTAATGTCTAGGGAGATTCTCTCGATCACCCGTAGAGAACTGAAGAAGCTTCTTGGATGAGAAGCGAAACGTTTCCAAGGGGAAAAAAAACAGAAACCAAGAAAGTCCAGTTGCCTTTTGGAAAAACACTTTTGGGATGAAGATGGCTTAAGGTACTGGTGGGATGGAGCGAGCAGGAGAAGAGTGCAGATGGGCTGAGTGTGGTGGAATGTAGCCTGGATTCCCAGGAGGGAGGAGCTGCAGAAGACCAAGAGACAGCGAAGTTTAGATAGTCTGGTTGTGAGGAAGAGAGTTAAGATGGCTGCTGTGTAATAATTCACAAAGTATGTATTTTATGGTGCTAATAGTCATGCTTCAGTTTGGCAAGATTCTGTCCTTAGGTGAAGAACAATAAGGGAAACTGCTCAGAAGTAATTCTACGTGTCTTTCTTCAGTTCTTGGGGCCTGACTCTGAGTCATTTCATACCTAGGGGACATGATTCAGTTTACACTTCTTAGGGGACATGATTCAGGTTAGAAACACTTCCAAATTGGCATTTCCTGATCACGCTGACAAACAAGCAGAACCCTTTTACCTTTGCGCCAGCAGAAATCGCTTGCTCCTCCTTTGTGATATAATCGATCCAGGTGTTCCACTGTCCGCTGGCTTGTTTATGAAAATAAAAGTCATACACAGACCCTGATGGTGAAGAAGGGAATAAAAGGTATTTAAGAAGCTGTGAATGCTCCAACACTGGAAGTTTTTAAGAAGAGATTGGACTTTCATTTCTCTGGAATGGTATAGGGTCTCCTGCTTGAGCAGGGGGTTGGACTAGAAGACCCCCCAAGGTCCCTTCCAGCTCTATTCTGATTGATTGGGTGACATGATAGCAGGGTTCCAATATCTCAGGGGCTGCCCCAAAGAAGAGGGAGCCAAGCTATTCTCCAAAGCACCTGAAGGCCGGACAAGAAACAACGGATAAAAACTAATCAAGGAGAGAAGCAACCTAGAACTAAGGAGGAATTTCCTGACAGTTAGAACAATAAACCAGTGGAACAACCTGCCTCCAGAAGTGGTGGGTGCTCCAGCACTGGAAGTTTTTAAGAAGAGACTGGACAGCCATTTGTTTGAAATGGTATAGGGTCTCCTGCCTGAGCAGGGGGTTGGACTAGATGACCTCCAAGGTCCCTTCCAACCCTGTTATTCTGAACTGCAAGGTGATTCCTTCCCAGCCTGAGGAGTTGACATTTTTTCCAACTAAATCCCTTTTTTTTTAAATAATGGGTTTTCTAGACTCACCTCTTTCTGGAAAGAGGTTGGTTTTGGTCAGCTTCACGCTTTTGGGGCGTGGGTTCTCATCCTCCATTCCCATCAGAAGGTTGCGGTAAAAATGGTCAAATTTCTTCCGCCCTTCGGCATTCACTGTGCTCCCGATGGTCCAGACCAGAGAGAAGAGGAAGAGGCCTTGGAGCCACAAGGTGATCTGCTGGCTGGACATGGCCTCTCCCGGTTCCTCCTCGTTGGACTCCCTGATTTCATCTGCACAAAAGAAGACAAGATGAACCCAAAAAACGGCAAAGTGGGAGACGAGAAGAGGGAAACCACACGCTTCCAGCATACATAGATTCCCCATTTCTGCGCAGAGGAATTCTGGGTGCTGAAGTCAACATCTCTTAAAAGTTACCAGGTGCTGAGAAACACTGCCTTAGCACGTTAGGGCCCCAAAGGCCAATGCAGCATCCTTGGGTGGCCCTTCTTGCTTTCAAAGCTGTCATGCAATTAGCCAGTTTGGTCTAGTCTAGTGGCTAGGCAACTAGGCAACAGTGAGTTCTAGTCCCACCTTAGCCATGAAAGCCAGCTGGCTGATTTGGGACCAGTCACCAGGAGTCGGTGAGTTCTGGTTTTGCTTTAGGCATGCAAGCCAGCTGGGTAACCTTCGGCTAATCACCAGGCAATGGAAATTCTAGTCCCACCATCGCCATGAAAGCAACGGATGGAAGCTAACCAAAGAGAGAAGCCATCTCCTAGAACGAAGGAGAAATTTCCTGACAGTTAGAACAATTAACCAGTGGAACAACCTGGAACAATTCAATAAACAAACAGATCATGGAAACAAATAAATACGATTCTCCGGTTTCGCGGTGCCGCTAGGCACAAACGACGCCTTACCGAGCAAGGAATCAAACAAATTCATCATAGTGTGGGTCAAATGGATAGGAGAGGTCTGAACCAGGACTTTGCAGTGGTGGCGAATAAACTCCAACGAGGGCTGAACGAGCCACATAAAAAGATCGTCAACCTGGAGGAAGCAAACCAATGGAGAGATTGGCCGAAGGGCAGGACCTGTCACGTTTATCCTGAACAGGTAACCAAACTCTCCTGCAGCTGAGAAAAGGACGAGAAGAGTCTGGCGCAGCAGGCTGAGGGGATCTGAGGTGTAAGGTTGGATGAACACAAAAAACCTGTCTAGGTTTAAGGACACTCTAAACCAGGGATAGGCAACCTTGGCTCTTTTATGACTTGTGGACTTCAACTCCCAGAATTCCTGAGCCAGCCATGCTGAGGGGAAAGGGAGAGTTTCCAAGCTGAGCCATGCTGGCTGAGGAATTCTGGGAGTTGAAGTCCCCAAGTCATGAAAGGACCATAGTTTCCCCATGCTGGCTCAGGAATTCTGGGAGTTGAAGTCCACGACTCATAAAAGAGCCACGGTTGCCTACCCCTGATCTAGTCCAGGGGTCTTCAAACTTGGCTCTTTTATGACTCGTGGACTTCAACTCCCAGAATTCCTGAGCCAGCCACGCTGAGGGGAAAGGGAGAGTTTCCAAGCTGAGCCATGCTGGCTCAGGAATTCTGGGAGTTGAAGTCCACCAGTCATAAAAGAGCCAAGGTTGCCTACCCCTGCTCTAAACTTTCCCAGTGTTTATCAATGTGACCAAGTTTCAAAGGGCTTTGGAGCTACACCTTTGAGATTCCCTCACCTAACCAAACCCCCAACCTTGGGACACTTCAGGCATTTTTAGATAATTTGATCACAAGGTGCCACTGGCACAAAAATTGTATGGTACTATTGAAAACTTTCCAAACCATTAAAGGTTCTAGATCAGAGCTCCCCAACCTGTCCGGCTTGGTGGCCCGGAAGGAAAGGGAGGAGCACGGAAATGGGCACGTGCGCAGCCTGCACACAGCGGTGGTGCTAGTGTGCACCTGTGCAAGCGGGCCCCTGGCACCTGCACACATGCGCAAACAGGCCACTGGCGGCTGCGTGATGCTAGTGGCAGTGGTAGCGCCCTGCCTGTGCAAATGGGAGTACTAGTGCCCGCACGGCAGTGCTACCGCGAATAGGGGGACTCACCAGCTATTCCTGTGGCCTAGTGGCCAAGAGGCCATGGCCCAATACTGGGGCACAGACCATAAGTTGGGGACCCCTGTTCTAGATTAGAAAGAGAAGCCCACTGTAGTTACTTCTCAAACTAGTTATTGAAAGTCTGCAAGTTATTGGCATGGTTGAAGTAATAAGCAATCACTTCCACGGTTCCCAAGTGATCTTGGGAACTCAACAAGGGACTCACAAGAATCCTTTCCCAAACAAATCAATCACAAATGAACCTAATGGAATACACCTGAACAGTCCTTAATTTAAATTCCCCCTTCCGCATCAATATTAGAGTATCGAGGATGAAAATAAAATCAAAGCCGGCCCACCAATTCTATGTGCACGTCTTGCAGATTGGAAGGCAGCTTGTTCAGGTAAGAGTCCTTCAAAGGTTTCCAGCCCAGCTGATGAGGCTCCATGTAAATCATGCCACACCTTGAAGACATTAAAGAGAATTGAGTTGCACAGATTTGCTAGTGAAGAGGAGAAAAGAAATCTTGGGCCTTCAAGAAAAGATTGGCAGCCCTTTGTCCAGGATCTCCTGCCATGGAGACAGGGGGATGGGCTAGAAGACCAGGCTCCCTTCCAACTCTATGATCCTGACCTTAAGAATTCAGCTAGCCAGCTTTACCTGCTAACTGTTGCTGGGGAAGCTTGTTCAAGGTCTTCGGGCTCAAAGATTAGGCTCATTTCTGCACTCATCTGAATGATCTCCCCGCTCATCAAACACAACTTCAAGGGAAACAGAAAAGCAGCTTCAGTCCCGCGTGCAGCAGAGTTTGCAACAGAACTGCAGAACTTTGTGTCACTCAGGTACTTCTGCTATAGCTAAAGGTAAACTTTTCCCCTGTCCAGTCGAGCCCCCAACCCTAAGAGGCGGTGCTCATCCCTCCATTTCTTGGCCGAAGACATTTCCAGCGGTGATGTGGCCAACACAATTATACAGCGAGGTGCACAGAATGTTGTTGCCTTCCCACTGAAGTGGTACCTATTCATCTACTTGCATTTGCATCCTTTTGAACTGCTAGGTGGGCAGGAGATGGAGCAAGGAGTGGGAGCTCGCCCCATCATGTGGCGCTCAGGTCTCGAACCCGGGCTGCCAGCTGTGTGCGCTTGCGTGTATCCCTGACCTCAATTTCTCAAGTCCATTTAATAAAGTGGTTCATTACTTCGAGATGTTTTAGTGGGAAAAACAGCGCTAAAGTTACCCTAATATATCTATTGGAGAAAAAAAACAGCCGAACAGCACCCGCTAAGTGCTTTTGACCCTAAATCAAATTAGTGTATTGGCTTCTAAAAAGCACTTTCTGTTATTCAGCTGAATTAGATAATGCAACCTAGAGGCTTATGTTAGAGCTGGGGGGGGGGGAATGTCAATTACCTTCTTGTTATCGTCTAAGACGGTATTCATGTTTTCGATCCAAACAGCATCCACCGGCCCATCAAAAATAATCCACTTTCGATCCTCGTTGGTGGAGGAAGCCTGTTCCCTAAAAGTGTTTGCCAGAACGCCGTCTGTCCATTCGTGGCTAACGGGATCAAAACAGCCGTACAGTTGCCCCATGGTGATTGCTTTCGGGTTGATAATTTTGTATTCGACAGCAACCTCTTCCATTGATGGTTCTAAAGACAGACAGACAGACAGACGGATAGAGGGGGGAGGGAGGGAGGGAGGGAGGGAGGGACAGGAGGAGGAGGAGGAAGAGGAGAGAGAAGGAGAGGCAAGAGAGGGAGGAGAGGAGAGGAGAGGAGAGAAGAGAGAGGGAGAGGAGAGGAGAGGGAGGAGAGGAGAAGAGAGGGAGAGGAGAGAGGAGAGAAGGGAGGGGAGAGGAGAGGAAAGGGAGGGAAGAGGGGAGGGAGGAGAGGAGAGAAGAGAGGGAGAGGAGAGGAGAGAAGGGAGGAGAGGGGAGGGGAGAGGAGAGGAGGGGAGAGGAGAGGGAGGGAGAGGAGAGAGAGGGAGGGAGGGAGAGGAGAGGAAGAAACATTTTAAAACAAAATTTCTCAACTTTGGCAACTTTAAGATAAGTGAACTTCAACATGCTGGCTGGGGAATTCTGGGAATTGAAGTCCACACGGCCTCAAGTTGCCGAGGTTGAGAAACACCGACCTAGCTAAAGGGAAGGGATTTCTTGCAATTGTTTAATTGGTGCAGACCAATAATGGATTATTTTAACCCACTGTTTTTCCCCCCTTTTTTAAGAAACAGATTTCAGGTCGTTTGTAATCAGAGGACAAATCTGATCCGAAGATACGGTCTGACTTTGTGATGGAAGGGGCAGTTAGGACGTCCCTGTTATTTGGTGATTTTTTTTCCCTTTTGTAGCTCTTTCCCCAAGGGGAATCTTATTTTCTACGTGAACGCAAAAGCGAGTGTCATTCGTTAGATCTCTCACCGTGGCTCAAATCCCCGAGGGCGGCAGCGAGCACTTTATAGGCAAATGTTTTGCCCCCCATTGGTTCACCCACAATCATGAAGCCGTGACGCACCATCATCATTTCATAAATCTGTAACGCGCAATAAATAAGAGGCATCGTTTTAAACCTTGATAGGAAATCCAGGTCTAACTGCGTTAAAGACTTCTTGGAGATTAAGGAAAAGTTTCGTATTTCTATTATTGTTCCAGATTGCTAGACCGGTTCTAGATATCTTCGACTTACGATCAGAATTGCAATTGAATCAATTGCAGTTGTTAAGTTGGCAACACAGTTGTGAAGTGAAACCGGCTTCCGCATTGACTTTGCTTGTCAGAAGGTCACAAAAGGAGATCACATGACCCCAAGACATGGGAACTGTCATAACTATGAGCCAGTTGCCAAGCATCTGAATTTTGATCAACCTGCCATGGTTGTCGGTGCCATTGTTATTTTGAACAGTCACTAAATGAACTGTTGGTAAGTCGAGGATTACCTGTACATGTCTTTAGGGTTAGGTCACCATGAACTCATAGAGCAAAATGGACATCGCCAACAAACTTGGAGTGCTTGGGTATGGTTGGGAGGGCGCTGACTTTTCCAGCCTGCCCTATCTATGTTTCCTGGTAAAATACATGGGGAAATCCCATTGGAGGAAAATTCCACTTAGGTTTAGGGTTAGGTCACCATGAACTCAGAGAGGAAAATGGACATCGCCAACAAACTCGGAGTGCTTGGGTATGGTTAGGAGGGCGCTGACTTTTCTAGCCTGCCTTATCTATGTTTCCTGGTAAAATACATGGGAAAATCCCATTGGAGGAAAATTCCACTTAAGAGCATTGCTTCTCAACCGTGGCAACTTTAAGATGCGTGTACTTCAACTCCCAGAATTCCCCAGTCAGCCACACTGATTGGGAAATTCTGGGAGTTGAAGTCGACTCATGCTAAGGTTCAGAAACATTGGATTAGACGCCCTGTTAAATTTGTGGTGTGGATACTGATCTCCACCTCACTGCTTTGCCAGGAATTCATATTTTAAAAAGGAGAGAGGGGAAAAAAACGAAAGGAACCTGAATAATCTTCCCAATAAACCAGGGAACTGGTTGAAGATTCATTTTCTCAATATTTTGATTCAGTGCCTGGATGAAGAGTACATAATCAGGTTGCGGAAGGACAATTCCAGGAAATAAATCAGATATGATTCCCTGTGGAAGAGAAGAAGAAAAAAAAAGAGAGATCTGGAAAAACTGAACTTCCAGGAACAGTTATATTTTCAAGGTTTTGTACCAAATTTAGCAAATGATCAGGAGTCAGGCGACATACGCATTTAAGAATAAATAAATAAATACATCTCCCTGTTCTTCATCCCCAGGTAGATTCAAAAAAAAAGTTAAAGAAGTAGAGTCATGGCAGAGAATTAGAAAGCCGAGCCTGTGAAGAAGTTTTGCCACTACCAACTTCCTCAAAGTTTTGTCATTTCAATATATTGAAATATATATTGAGAGCCAGTTTGGTCTAGTGCAGGGGTAGTCAACCTTGGCTAAGCTGGCTCAGGAATTCTGGGAATTGAAGTCCACAAGTCATAAAAGAGCCAAGGATGACTACCCCTGGTCTAGTGGGTGAAGGCACCAGCCTAGAATCTCGGAGGCTGTGAGTTCTAGTCCTGCCTTGGGCAGGAAAGCCAGCTGGGTGACTTTGGGCCAATCACCAGGAGACTCTGAGTTCTAGTTCCATTTTTAGACAGGAAAGCCGAGTAGGTGAGTTTGGGCCAGACACCAGGAGATGGTGAGTTCTAGTCCCACTTAGCATGAAAGCTGGCTGGGTAACTTTGGGCCAATCACCAGGAGACTCTGAGTTCTAGTTCCATTTTAGACAGGAAAACCAAATAGGTGAGTCTGGACCAGTCACCAGGAGATGGTGAGTTCTAGTCCCACTTAGCATGAAAGGTGGCTGGGTGACTTTGGGTCAATCACTAGGGGACTGCAAGTTCTAGTCCCACCCTAGCCATGAAAGTCAGTTGGGTGACCTTGGACAGTCCCTCTCTCAGCCCAACCCATCTTACAAGGTGATTGTTGTGGGTAAAATAGGAGAAGGAAGGCGTGTTGGATATGTTCACTGCCTTGAGTTATTTATAAAAATAATAAAGGGATGCAAATAAACCAATATAGCTCCATGGATTTACACCCTGGGCCTTTTTCTCCCTTCTCTTCAAGTTAGTGGCTCCTTTGAATGTTTCTGTCCTATTTCTTTCCTTTACAAAACAATTTTCTTTGTTTTAAGAATTGGAGGTTCTCTCTCCCTGAGCACCAACTTTCCAGCTTAGGGACAAATGTAAAAAAAAAAAAAGGAATATTTTGCTTTCGATTATTTCCTAATCATTTCATATTCCCTGCTTTATATTAAAGAAATGTGTGTTACCATCATCCGAATGACGAACTTACCTGAAACAAAGGGACATCTTGGGCCAAAAATTTAGCTAAGTTAACATCCAGCAGAGCTCTAAGTAACAGGACACTTTCATTTTCTGTGGGGTATTTCAGTTTCAAATTCCCGGCTGCTGTTAGGACGGATTTGACCGCTCGCATTCCATAATCATAGTGGTGTTGCGAGGACAGCTGTTCAGAACACAGGCGGTATGTGGCAACAATTTTCTGAGCAAGGCTGCAAAAGGTAAGAATTTGTTCTTATTCCTGACACCACAATATCAAGCAGAGAAAGAAGGATAAATGCAGTATCTACATGTAGGAGAAAGAGTGGCGGAAACTGGGGGTGGAGTTAAAAGAGGGATCAGTCTAGCATCCCTACATAGTCACAAGTAAACGAATTCCATCTTCCCTTGAATTCCATTGATCCTTATTTAACTCCAAGCAGGTACTAACTGTTGGTTGAGAAGATTCTGTGCATAGGTTTTTAGAAATAAGTCAGTTTATCTGAGTTATTACGTGCCTGACATTACGTATATCACTGCACTTATTTCCTTATTTCTAAAATTGAACCCAACAAAAAGGGTAATGCACAACAAAAACAAATATACAAGTATGAAATAGTGGTTTAGAAACATTACAATGAAAATGTTAGAAAAAACAGCAAAGGCCTAAAATGGATATAACATTCCCGAATCATTTATAAACATGAGAACAATGTTAATGACTAATTTTTCTTCTTATTAATGGGACGACGTAGGCAATTCCAGTCCTAACAACTGGAATTTATGATTGCGTTAGCCTGTGGCTGCAATTAAAAACCAGAAATGAATCACTGTGTTTGTTATTAACATTTCATTCACCCAAAAGAGATAGTGCTATTGACTCTGTAGCTAGAAAGAAGGAACTTGAAAACAAGTCTGAAGACACAAAATAATAATTTAAGCATTTTGACTAGATTCTAAAATTTCAGATCCCCAGATGGGATTTTTATGTCTAAGAAGAGGGGACAAAAAGGGTATGAAAATGTGTCTTTAAAAAAAAAAGCAATAAATTTACTTACCTTCTAGAATCAAGAAATCCCATCGAATAAAGTGAAATTTCACCAATCAAAGCATAGTCTGGGACCATCATGGCTACTGTTCGAAATAAAGCCTTTAAAAACAAATAAATAACAGCATATCCTGAAGAGAACATAAAGGAGAAAATTTCCATTTTTTTCCTTATGAATCCTGCAATAAAATTCCTTCAGCATTTTGTCCTAGTACACATTCACTAATAGACCGGACAATCATTTGACTGGATGGTATAAGGCTTCTGCCTTGAGCAGGGGGTCAGACTAGAAACCCTTCAAGGTCCCTTCCAGCCCTAGGATTCTATGACTATGATTCTAGCTGTAGATATATTGGCTGGGAGGTTTGAGGATTTCAAGACAAGCTCTATGATGAGTCCCTGCTTCATTCAGCTATCCAAAAGATCTGGAGGAATAAGATGCTCAAAGAAAAATGCTAGGGCAGCTTGTTTTTCATGCTGGCTAGGAAATTCTGGGAGAAGAATTTAAGAAATTCTACCTATCTTAAAGTTGCTAAGAGCATCAGACTGGGGAGAGCAAGGTCTGTATTTCATAAGAACTATCCAGGGTCCTGAAATATAACTAACTCTTCCTTCCTCTTTGGATGTCTGTATTCTATTTTGTTTCCTCCGATCGTGGTTTCTTAACTTCATCAGGAAAGACCATTGGTTCACCTTGAGGTTATCAGGAAGTTCAGCTCGGCCCGCATACCCAGGATTCATCGTGATGAATACTGCACAAGTTGGATTAAGAGAAATTTCTGTGCCTTCAAAGAGAAAAGTCCGGAGCTTGCGAATAATAGCCTGTTGAATACTAAGGATCTGTTGGGCTACCACCGAGAGCACTTCAACCTATGAAAATCAGGATATAAAAGCTTTTGTTTTAAACCAGTATAGAAATCCATATAAGAAGAGGGCGATCTAGATCAGGGGTCTCCCACCTTGGCAACTTCAAGACTTGTGGACTAGTCTTGAAGGAATTCTGGGAGTTGAAGTCCACAAGTTCTAAAGTAGCCAAGATTGGAGACCTCTGCGTTAGAGGATTTAGATAACAACAGCTATTTATGCTAGGCGTGAATTACCTCGATTCTGTTGAACTCATCAAAGCAGGCCCAAGCCCCAGCCTGTGCCAGTCCTTTAAAGAATTTGCCCATCGCTTTGTAATCAAGACCGTCTGAGCAATTGAAGACCACACACTAAAACACATAACAACACATTTCATTGTAAGTTTCCACTTTTCCCAGCAGGTAGGTAGGTCAAGGCAACACTTTTCAAATCTCAGCAACTTTTACAGGTACACAAATTCTCAATAAGCCCATGTCCAGAAAGAGATTCATCAAAATATCTAAAGCAGGCACCCTCCTGATTCATAGGAAGATAAAGAGGAGGCACGTTCATTTATTCATTGCAAAGTTCTGTTACTAGAACTGTTCTAATAAAAGTAGCCTTAGATCTACACGGTGTCTGTTTCCTGGTCTGAGCTATCTTGTCAGGCTTACGTTTTCTTTCTCCTCCCCTCAACAGTTGCAGAGGGCATTTTACAGACTGCCCTTGAGAGGCCAAGACTGCAATCAGTGCAGCTAAAAGTCTGTACACCCCACAAATGTTAGGTGTACATAAACCCGTCCCTCCAATGGCTATCAACGCATGGAGAAGCAGGAGAAGGAGGAAGAGGAAAAGAAGGAGGAGGAGGAGGAGAAGGAGCAAGAGAAGGAGGAGGAGGAGGAGAAGGAGGAAGATGAAAAGAGGAAAAAGAAGAGAAAGAAAAATGGAGGAGGAGGAGGAGAGAGATGAGAGAAGGAGGAGAAGTAGAAGAGAGAACGAAGAAAAGGAGAAAGTGATATTTGATTCTTTTGGTACCTGCTTAGCCAAAGCTTTGGCAAGATCCTTGGTAGTTTCTGTTTTCCCAGTACCAGCCGGTCCTTCAGGAGCTCCTCCTAGATTTAATTTCAAAGCTCCCATTAACGTCCTATGACACAGAAACGAGATTACAAAGAGAAATCAATAAATACATAACTATACAGAGACCCACCCACACTCTCTCTTCACGTACACATACGTTGACACGTTATCCCAATCATTGTGCATGACTTATGATGCTATATTATGTGTGAATCAGGCTGCTATGCTGTCTTCAACCTAACCTTAGTGTAATGTGTGAATCCAGTCATCAGTGTTGGTGGCGCAAGCGATATCATCACTCAAATTATGACCGATATTTAGATCATGATGCAACAAATGTAATTTACACTGTTAAGGAAATAACGGGCCTCTTTGACTATTCCATGCGACTTTTTAATTACCAAAGAAATAATTCTATCAAGTAGGGGACTAAATTAGTACCTTTTTAATCCAAGAAACAAATTCTACAAGAAATCTAAATTTCATTGCTTGAATTCAAAAATGTAATTTTGCTTCCTGCTGTGAATCTGATCCCTCCATCCAATCAATGCTTTTGCGACCCTTGATCTATAACTATTTGATTCAAGATAAAAAAAACTGGGCAGGGATTTTTACCTGTAGCATCGGTCGGTGAGTGGAGTTATCACCAAACGCAACGAGTTGCCCAGGTATTCATATCCGTACTTGGCTTCGGTTGTGATCATTCGAACCATCACATCTCTGTTTTCCCAATAGTATCGCAGCTGAGAGATCCACTGGAAATCGTTCAGATCTGAAACTTGGTCTTGAGACAATTTTGCCACTACATCACGTGCTGCAGAAACAAACTTTTACTTGGCATTTTAAGAAGAGATTGGACAACCATTTGTCTGAAATGGTGTAGGGTTTCCTGCCTGAGCACAGGGTTAGACTAGAAGACCTCTAAGGCCCCTTCCAATTATTCTATCCTATCCTATCCTAATTATTCTATTCTATTCTATTCTATTCTATTCTATTCTATTCTATTCTATTCTATTCCATTCCATTCCATTCCATTCCATTCTTCCTGTTTCTATTCTATTCTATTCTATTCTATTCTATTCTATTCTATTCTATTCTATTCTACTCTTCATTCCATTATTCTATTCTATTCTATTCTATTCTATTCTATTCTATTCTATTCTATTCTATTCTATTCTATTCTATTCTATTCTACTCTACTCTTACTCTACTCTACTCTACTCTCTACTCTACTCTACTATATTCTTCTCATCCATAATGTTCCTTACTCTCCCTTCCACTCTTTTGAAGAGAAGAAATATTTCAGCATCCTTTTTCCTCATGCCCATTGCCACTTACCATGCACATCAATGACGGTGAGGGCACCCAGGGTCAGACGGGCTCCGCTGGACAGCTTCCCTCTCACCAGCTCCACGATCTCCCCAATCTGCTTGTTGCTTTTCTCCAAAAATGCCTGGAGCAGAGACACCACAATGAGGCTGCGCCTTCTTCCTCAAGGTAGCATCGTCCTGCCCATTAATCAGGGATGGGGGGGGAAGGCTCCCAGACATTCCCAAAAGAGATCAAAAAGTCTGGAGTATTTTTTTCTTATTTTGAAGAGGAGTTATATTTAAAAAAAAAAATCATGTTACGGATAAAAGAGCCAAGGTTTCCTACCCCTGGGTCAAGGACTACCGGTACAATCCCAAATCTAGATAGGAAGGCCATTAATATTGTGCAGTCTGGCATAATCTCTTCATACCAGCCATCACCAAGCAACAGCTGAGGAATTCTGGGAATTGTAGTCCTAACTTATCTAGAAGACTGGGGAAAGTTGCTCTATCTGGAAATTTAAAGGGTGTGAGTGAAATTACAGGTAAAAAGTTTTCCGTTATGGCTTCTGATACTTCTTTGGTCCAGAAGATTGAAGATACACAAATAACAACTTGTCCTGGCCACTGCAGCACCCAAGCTTTGCGAGGAACCTAAAAAACAAATACACAAGAAATAATATTTGCACTTTCTCCAGCTACAGAGCATCAACATCTGTTTTGATAAGGGGCAGAGAGGCACTAGCAAAAACAGTTGGTTAAGCCCTAAAACAGGCTTTCCTGTTCTCTATTTTCAACAATTCTTTTTAAAAAAACTAAACAGTAGCCCTGCAATTTGGTAGCAGTGTCCCACGTCTTGTGCCTCCCAAAATCTCAAAATCTTAGGGGTTCCCTTCTCCCCAAATGGGGCATTTTAAAGTGAAAAGTCCAGCTTTCTTACTCAAGCTCTTACAGGGCTCGAAAACACATTCCAAGTTTTCAAATCTGATACATAAATACACAAATCTGCAAACGAGAACGCGTGGGCAGCGGTTTCAGAAAATATAATGGTGCTTAGAAGACACAGCTCTAAATAATAGATCCAACATGTAAAAGCACATCTGCATCTTGGCCCTTTTTGTCTGATTGTATTGCTAAGGCTGTGGGTGCCATTAACTCCTCAAAGCATCTGTCGATTAGCTGCTCACCTCATCGTACCCTTTGATGCCATTTTCCATGACTTGCCGAATGCTGGCTAACATCATTTCTTCCACCTGTAACAGCCACTTCTCAACCATGCCCTTGGGGAATAAAATAAAAAGGGAGAAAAATGCAAACAATGACAAATTACAATTATAAGGGTGAAAAGGGAATGGGCTAGGAAGGAAGGTTGAAATAACAGCCTCTTAAACCCAACTTCTTCTTCTTCTTCTTGTACCATATCTGTTATCGGATGTTGGCGATCCTGTTCTTATCAGCAGGATCCAACCTGCAGTCTAAAACCAGGGTCCCCAACCTCCGAGCCACACACTTCGACCGGTCCACGGCCCATTGGGAATTGGGCCCCCGAAGCAGTGGGTGATTTAGGTTGCATGCGCAAAAACCATTCCCACTCCTGCTGAAACCACTGAAGCTGCCACCAGTGCCACCAGTGGTCCGTGGAATCAAAAAGATTGGGGACCCCTGGTGTAAAACATCCCTCCTGCCCAGCTACACAGGATTTGCAAATGTACAAATGCAATTCAACATATTTTGAGTGTGTTGAATATGTTGTAGTTGGGTGAAGGCTGGTCTAAATTTCAACATCTAAAATAGGACATTTCCAGAAAGAAGGAAGGGAGGGAGGAAGGGAGGAAGGATTCTGATTGAATGAGAAGGAAGGAAGGAAGGAAGGAAGGAAGGAAGGAAGGAAGGAAGGAAGGAAGGAAGGAAGGAAGGAAGGAAGGAAGGAAGGAAGGATGGATTACCCTGGCATGGACTGGAAAGATTTTCCTAATAAAAGGAACAACTTCCTTCTCTGAACTGATCATTCCTGTGATTTCCAAGGCTTCGGTGAACTCCAGTTTTGCGATCCCCTCAAAGCACTTCTTCAAGTGTGGCTGAACGCGGAGAGGATCTTTGGTTTCAGATAAAATCTCCAGCAGCTCATCGTTGGAAAGGAAGAAGAACCTGTTCAATAAAGATGCCAGAGAGCCAGGCCCGTTACTTTAGTATTTTCCAATCTTAGCCACTTTAAGACGTCTGGACTTCAACTCCCAGAATTCCCCAGCCAACAGCACCTGAGGGAAACGAATGCGTGATCCTGTGCTTAGTCAACCAACGGTTGTAATGAGTATTCTTTGCCTGCCAACTGGGAAGAGGCCTACCTTGGGAAAAATAATCTCTTCTTTTCTAAGTAATTGTTCAGGCCCTTCTGGATGTCTTCCAAAAACATATTTGCTTCTTGAAGTCGGTTCAACATCTTGGGCTGTTCCGTAGCAATGAGGACCCGGGTGTCTTTAACCTACATTTTAGAACAAAGATAAAAGACATCTATGGAGATATATAAACCAAGACAACACGCTGTACACCAGGCACTGGAGATTGTTATTGTAAAAAAAAGCAATAAAATATATATATATATTTTAAATTAAGCTGGTGTGGCAATGACTCTGGACAAAATTCTGAAATGGGGATTTCATAGACCAGCAGGCAAAAGGCAAATAAATTCCTACCGCTTGGGCCATGATGTCCTTCCAGTAAGCGTCTACTATTCCAAATTTTCGGCCTTCTTCGGGCATTTGAGCAATAATGTCCTCAGAGCTGAAGATGGGTTCCAGGTAGAGCCAGGTTGCCTGACATTTTAACCAGTTGTCCAAAATTTCCTGCATCAGGAGAAGTTTTTCTTCCCACCTCTGGAAAAAAAAATTGACTTCATTTCAGCATTCAAAGGGCTTATCAAAGTGCGATGGTGGTGCAGCGGTTAGAATGCAGTATTGCAGGTTAATTCTGCCCACTGCCAGCAGTTCGATCCTGACTGGCTCCAGGTTGGCTCAGATTTCCATCCTTCCAAGATTGGTAAAATGGGGACCCAGATTGTTGGGGGCCACATGCTGACTCTGTAAACTGCTCAGAGAGGGCTGTAAAGCTGTGTGAAGTGGTATATAAGTCTAAGTGCTATTGCTATTTTTAACCCCTACCCAAAACACTAGACATAAACAGTGTTCCTGTTTGATCTATGTGATTTGATTAGCCAGATTTACAAAACTGCACCTTCAATTGTTCAAAACACTCTAACCCTTGGATCCTTTAAGGAGGTCAAATTGAGGCCAGCTTGAACAAAACAATCTAGCGTCTATTTCAGCCCTGATGTTGGATTCTGATGTATGCCCCAGGCCTCTGTTAGGCTACTTGCCCGACATTCTGCTTCGATCGGCTTGATAAACGGAGAGCCACACATGGTCTGCGTCTTGATGATGTGGTCATCCAGCAAAAGCTGAATGTCATCGATGGCCGAAAGGATGCTGGTATCCTGCAAGAAAAACGGTGGGTTGCAGGGAAATTATTTTTAATGCTCAATTTCTAGGATTTTAAAACCTCTTTTTTCACTCCTCGATATAACTATTGGATCCATCATCCTGCAGATGTAGACTTCAAGAGCCACGTTGGCTGCGGAATTCTGAAAGTTGAGTCCACACATCCAAAGGATGCTCTTCTTGAGAACGAATGCATTACATTAATAATCTACTATGCCTTCCTGTCTAAGAAAAATTGGTGGAAACTTAACTAAAGGTGGCATTTCTACTGTACACTTTTCCCAAAAGGTTTTTCACAATTGTGGCCACTGCTGTATGGCCAGATCAGGAGCAGAGTCCAAGGAAGTCAACGCCTTCCACGAAAAACATGAGTCAGATCAAAACAGAATTCAATGACAAAACAAGCAAACAAACAAACGTACTGACCGTATCCCTGTATTTCACAAAAGTGAAGCGGATGTTGACCCATTCCGATTTCATCTTTTCCATGTTTTTCTCTAAGGAATATTCTTTACTGGCAGCTGCGCCGATTGGCTCAATTCTAGAATGGAAAGGAGAAAATTAGCCAGGTTGGCACCTGATACTCCTGGAAGGAAAGAAAAAGAACATCCAACGTTCTCTGCTTTGGCTTCGCAGCTTAGCCCCGTTATCCAGGAAGACAGATGCTCAGGCCGCTAAAAGAGAAGAAGGGGAACATTTTGCAAAATGCAATCAGGAAAATATATTTATTGCCTTTTCCTGTACAGGTAGCTCTCTGTTGCTAAGCAAGACAGTTGTTAAGTGAGCTTTGCTCCATTTTACAACCTGGCTTGCCAGTGTTGTTAAGTGAATCCCTGCAGCTGTTGCATTAGTAACACAGCTATTAAGTGAATCCGGCTTCTCCATTGATTTCACTTGTCAGAAAGTCGCCAAAGGGGATCGCGTGACCCTGGGACTCTGTAAATGTCATAAATGTGAACCAGTGGTTTGGTTCATATTTGGTCTTTGGTTTCAGCAAACAAGGACAAAGGATTTTTTGGGGGGGGGGTCTTCCTTACTTGTCAATATATTTTGATAGTCCATATTCCAACATGTTCATCAACGAAGTAGTTTCATCTGGCCGTATCTCATAGCCCACAATCTCACTGATCTGGAAATCAGAAGGGGGATAAGCATTACAGAGGCCGTCAGGAGAAATGGATGAAAATCCTAAATTATATGGGAATAATGGCACTGCTCTGTCTTCAGGGTTGTTAGAAAATAATTAGAATAGAATAGAATAGAATAGAATAGAATAGAATAGAATAGAATAGAATAGAATAGAATAGAATAGAATTAGAATACAGTAGAGTAGAATACAGTAGAGTAGAATACAGTAGAGTAGAGTAGAGTAGAGTACAGTACAGTACAGTACAGTAGAGTACAGTACAGTAGAGTACAGTAGAGTACAGTAGAGTATAGAGTAGAGTAGAGTAGAAGGAACATTATGGATGGGGAAATAGAATAGAGTAGAGTAGGGTAGGGTAGGGTAGGGTAGGGTAGAGTAGAGTAGAGTAGAGTAGAGTAGAGTAGAGTAGAGTAGAGTAGAGTAGAATAGAATAGAATAGAATAGAATAGAATAGAATAGAATAGAATAGAATAGAATAGAATAGAATAGCAGGAACATTATGGATGGGGAAATAGAGTAGAATAGAGTAGAGTAGAGTACAGTAGGGTAGAGTAGAGTAGAGTAGAGTAGAATAGAAACTTTACTGTTGCTTTAAATGACAAGTGACAAACCCTAATCGAACTTTTAATGTATGTTGACCATACAAAGCTGTTACAAATAGAAGAACGCTGACAATGACATTCCCTAAACTCCACTGATGATGTTACTTAGCCTGGCAACAAAACGTCTGGAAACCAACCCACAAACTCAGAGAATGAATCTTCACCCTCATTATTAGTCCGGCTACCTGTTTTCTAGTCATTCTAATAAAAGTAGCCTTCGATCTAGGGTGTCATCTGTTTCTTGAACTGGGCCTACCTCAGAGGGCTGACAGCTTGCAACCAACACACACAACCTTAACAATTGAGCATGTCGCATATTGTTCAGATCAGCCAACCTGTTCCCAATGTCGGTCTTTCATCCCATGATTGCAGGCAATTGAAAGGACGGGCAGATGTTGTTTGAATTTGTCAATTTTATATTTCACGTTCTCTGCCATCCGCTTGGGGCCAGGAAGATCGATAAAGGTCTTTGTCAATTTGTACATGGTTCGCCACATATTGGCGACGTCCTCCGTGATTTCTTCCGCATTCAACTGGAGAACAGGCCCTGCATACAAAAAAAAATACATATAAATATTAAAAGAAAGTGCCCGCAGCTGGTTATAAGCAGGAGCGTGCTATCAAAACCAATTAGCTTTGACACATTCTGAATTCCATGAAAATATGCATTAGAAACAATCCTTCTGCATTAATGTGACAGCGGAATTAATGCGACATTAAGGTGACGGCAGCAGGAATTATAAATTATAAATCCTTCCCCTCCCCATCAGCACTCAAGAAACGGTTGGCTGGAACTGGTGAAGAAGCAGAATAATATTCTTTTGAATTATATAATTTTTAAGATGGTCGGGTCCTCGTGCAGGGATTCTAATTGGAGAAAAGGCAGCCTCAAAGATAACAGAGAAAGAAAAGGTTTTTAGAAAGCTGTTTTGACAAGGAAACAACTTCTAACAAATGCCTGTTTGGAAAAAGACGTAAGTTGTCGTAAGTTGAGGACTCGTTCTATATTATTTTAATAATAATAATAATAATAATAATAATAATAATAATAATAATAATAATAATAATAATGATGATGATGATGATGATGATGATGATGATGATGATGATGATGATAAAGTTGGAAGGGACCTTGGAGGTCATCTAGTCCAACCCCCTGCTCAGGCAGGAAACCCTATACTATTGCAGACAAATGGCTGTCCAGTTTCTTCTTCAAAACTTCCAGTGTTGGAGCCTTCACTGCTTCTGGAGGCAGGTTGTTCCACTGGTTAATTGTTCGAACTGTCAGGAAGTTTCTCCTTAGTTCTAGGTTGCTTCTCTCCTTGGTTAGTTTCCACCCGTTGCTCCTTGTCCTGCCTTCAGGCGCCTTGGAGAATGGCTTGACTCCCTCTTCTTTGTGGCAGCCCCTGAGATATTGGACACGGCTATCCTGTCCCCCCTCGTCCTTCTCTTCGTTAAACTAGACATTCCCAATTCCAGCAACCGTTCCTTATATGTTTTAGCCTCCAGTCCCCTAATCGTCATTTTAATAAAGCCTCACCATTCATCCATTCCTCAGACTTCACATGGAAGTGGTAAGCGGTGACCCAAAGCTGCTCGAACGGGATCTTGTGTGAAATGATGGTTTGCAGTAGAGGAAACTGACTTTTTTCCCGCTCAAGTAACTCCTCTTCCTTATTGATGGTCTGTTAAAATTAACAGCAGTTCAGACATAGGTTTGCGTGACTTTAAAGAAGCAGGAAGCTTCTCCTTGTGGGGGAAAACAAATTTAAGTAAGAATTTTGTAAACAGGATCTGTGACGAGGCAATCAAGATGATCCGTTAGAAAAGAAACTTTATAGTGATGGGGTTATTATTTGCAGAAATATTAGGAAAAAAAGTCTATATTTAATTGTTATTTATCCAAAGAAAAAGAATTGTATTAATTCAAGGTTGGCAAAAGAGAATAGTATTGGAAGAAGAAAAAATCAAACAAAGCTGGAATGTGGACTATACAATTATAGAAATTATTGTTATTGATTGCTTTTTAAATATAAACCCAGACAACATGCTCTTTCCCAAATATTAAGGTGATTATGTTAAAAAATCAATAAACCATTTTTTTTTTTTAAAAAAAGAAGAAGCCGGAAGAATATTTGATGCCTCTGAATTGTGGCACTGGAGAAGGCTCCTGAAAATATCAGGAAAATAACCATTCATTCAACAAATGAAAACCCAGAGTTTTCCCTCAAGGCACAGATGAGCAGGTTCAAATTATCCTACTTGAGACACATCAGTAAAACGTCTGGAAAAGGTAAAAGATGCTGGGAAAGGTGGAAGGAAAGAGAAGAAGACAACCAACAACAAAATGGATAGACTCAGTTACAGGAGCGATGGACCACGTTCTTCGAAGAA
>NW_015390121.1:36439-44905 GCF_001527695.2 Protobothrops mucrosquamatus
GGGTGACCAACCTCATATTCCAAAAGAGCATGGTCCAAATTCTTTGACAACTCAGTGAATTTTTCCACATTATTCTTCATTTCTTCCATGGTCATGACGTCCTTCTTCCGAAAACTTTCCACTTCCTTGTTATAACTTTCAAGGATAGCTTCAAATTCAGAGCATCTGGTCCGGAGTAAAGTTAATTTTTTTTTTAAAAGCCATCTAAAATTTTGTTTCTCAAATATTGGAAGACAGTTATCATGTCTCCCCTAGTCCTTCTTTTCACTAGACATACCCAATTCCTGCAAACATTTTTCACGTTTAACCCCTAATTATAATGGCTGTTGTTTCAATTGTTACATTTCCAAAAGGGATGTGGCCTGCTCACCCTCATTTTAGTGATCCCCCTTGACTCAAGAGTAGCTTCCCTAAGATTCTGGCTCCGTTTTCATTCCTTTCCCATCAATTATATCCCCTTTTCATCATTTTTCTGCATATATATCAATTTTCTTTCCGCAGCTTCCCAAGCATCAGGTGGAAATCTCTGATCATGTTAAAGATCCACCTTGAGCTGAGAAATATGGATCAGGTCCACTTGCTGAAAGTTAATCTTTGTCCCCGGGGAGTCTGTAACCCACCTTTTAATCAGAGCAATCTCGACTTGTTCTCTCCTGTTCATGAGTTGGTTCCGACTGATATCAAAGATGTCTTCAATCCCGTCGGGCCAGTGAAGAACTGTACTATTTAGTCTGATGTCTTCATCTAGCAGATTAAAAACAGCATTCGTTTCTCTATTTGACCAAGAAAACATCCCAAGACCAGAGGCAGGCACGCTAATGGGGATCCAGACTCTCCTCGCATCTATGATGTCCCCTTGGATCAGGGTGGTCTTCCAAGCAGATCCAACTTTTCAGGAATCTGCCCCTTCTTTGCTTCCCGTAGGTAGGGTTTAAAGAAATTTGGGAGTTGGGGAAGGGAAAGGCTGCCATCTGCCTATCGTTGCCTTCTTTGAAGCTCGCTAGCAACTGCCATAGCCAGGGGGGAGGGAGCCCTTGGGAGGAGAAGAGTACCAGAGGTGTGAAGGAATTTTGTGGGAAATTGAGGAGTATGGACACTGACAGGAACCAGAGGCACCAAACCGAGTCACCTTCCTCCTTCCAAGGACTTGGGAAAGGAATTTGCTGTGGTGCCAGACACACCACATCCCCAAAACATTGGAACAGGACCCGATTGGACCACTCTCCCAGGGGGGAGGGCTTGGGGGCATTGGGGATTGCTTTCAACACTCAACATCTCTAGTAAAAGTACCTTTGCTCTAACTCCTACGGAGTCAAGTGTCCTTCTTTCTTGGGGATCAAGTCTGACAGTGACTTCTGCTTCCTAGTCACCACAAATTATAACCCCATCTAGAGAGATTGGGCAAGGTTCTCAAGAAGAACCAATGGGCAGAAGTTCCAAGGCCAAGCTTTGGCCCAGATGTTGTGGGAGTTTCATCACTGGAAGCTTTCAAGAAGAGACTGGACTGCCATCTGTCAGAAATGGGGCAGGGGGTTGGACTAGATGACCTACAAGGTCCCTTCCAACTCTGTCATTCTGTTATTGTCTCCCTATCAAATCCTGAGATAGGCAGATGTCCAGGTAGTCCACAACTTACTACCACAATTGTTATTCTAATTCTATTCTTCTCCTCTTTCCTATTACCTATTTCCTTACCCTCTTAGGACCATAACTTTGCTGCTTTGTATCTTACGATTTATATTCTTTTGTTTAATATCCTAGTATGATTTATGTAGATTGCTTATTTAGCAGCCTACAACTATCGCTAAGTGTTGCCTCTTATGATTTCCGATGAACGTATCTTAGGATAATTATGATCGTGATTTATCGCTTGTTGCTTGCATGTACACTGAGAGCTTATGCACCGGGGACAAATTCCTTCTGTGTCCAATCACAGCTTGGCCAACAAAGAGTTCTACTCTGTCCCAAAACATACTAGGAAGGTCGGCGTAGTCCATCAGGAACTCCAGCCGGTAAATGGCTTCTCGGATTTCACGGCGCAGCTTGAAGACAGTGACTTCGCTGGATTTCTTCAGGTAGGCTGTCAGCTCCACCAGCTGCTCGGTGGTCAAAGGCACTTCGCTGACTTTGTCGGCGATGATATTGTACTGGTTGCAAATGCTTGAAACGAAAGAAAAAAGGCAGAGGTTACAAATGGCAAGTCGGCCTCAACTGACGAGCAAAAAGTGAGCCTAAATTTTCCATGGCCAAGCAATACAGCGGTTAAGTGGGTTTTGCCCCATTTTAGGACCTTTCCTGCCACGTGCGCTAACTGAATCCTAGCAGATGCTAAGTGGGCAACAGGGTTTTTGAGTGAATCTGGCTTCCCCCATTGACTTTCCTTGTCAGAAGGGACACAAAAAAGGAATCACATGGCCTCAAGAACACTGCAACCGTCATAAATACGAGTCGGTTGCCACGCGTCAGTATTTTGGTCACATGACCGCAGGGACGCTGCAACGGTCGCCAACCTGAAAAACCTAAGTCATTTTTTTCACTCCCATTGTAACTTTGGTTCCTAAATGAATGGCTGTAAATCGAGGGTTACCTGTGTTCTAATCCCATCTGCACAGCTTATTTGCTATTTATTACTTTGTGACGATACGCAAGGTGGAACCTGCCTGCGTACACTTCCACACAGGTCCTTCCAAGGCGATCCCTCCTGCCGGAAATTCTCCATCCTCTCGGGTGAAGAACTGATCTTAGCCATACCTCTTGTTGAGGTTCCTGTTTTCCTCCACTTCAAACTCAATCAATCTGTCCTTCAGCCGCTGGGTCCGAGTGCAAAGTTCTTCGTTCAGTTTCAAAGCGTCCAGGCAGAAGAGAGCCAACGGGACGGTGACGTGCAAGGAACCAATTTCTTTCTTCAGTTTGGTCAAGCCATCGATTTTCTGCCAGGCGACAGGGAGGGTTACAGCAGGGGGAAAAAGAAAAAGTTAAGGACTTCCGTTAATTGACTTGACAACTCAGAACAAATTCCATTTTCCTCCAGAACTGTTTTTTACACTTACAACTGGCCGGGCTAGAAGACCTCCAAGGTCCCTTCCAGCTCTATTCTATTCTATTCTATTCTATTCTATTCTATTCTATTCTATTCTATTCTATTCTATTCTATTCTACTCTACTCTACTCTACTCTACTCTACTCTACTCTTCATTCCATTATTCTATTCTATTCTATTCTATTCTATTCTATTCTATTCTATTCTATTCTATTCTATTCTATTCTATTCTATTCTATTCTATTCTTCATTCCGTTATTCTATTCTGTTCTGTTCTGTTCTGTTCTGTTCTGTTCTGTTCTGTTCTGTTCTATTCTACTCTACTCTACTCTACTCTTCATTCCATTATTCTATTCTATTCTATTCTATTCTATTCTATTCTATTCTATTCTATTCTACTCTACTCTACTCTACTCTACTCTACTCTTCATTCCATTATTCTATTCTATTCTATTCTATTCTATTCTATTCTATTCTATTCTATTCTATTCTATTCGATTCGATTCGATTCGTCAGTGGGAGAAGCCAGATTCAACTTAACAACTGGATAACTTATCAACTGCAGCGATCCACTTAACAACTGTGGCAAGAAAGGTTGTAAAAATGGGGCAAAACTCACTTAACAACAGAAATTGGGGGCTCCGTTGTGGTTGTAAGTGCAGGACTCCCTGTACATGCTTTTTTCTACGCGTGCTGTTCCTAGGATTACATGAGCATGAAAATGCACTTCTCGCCCAAGAAAAAGCCATACCTCTACAAAGTCTTCCAGGTCGTGCCTTTTGCTTAAAAATTCAGTCACCTCCTTGTCGGCATTGTTATTCAAGAGATCGTTGTATTTCCTGTACACGTTCAAGTATCTTCAATGCAGAAAGATTGTGTGGAAAAGAAATTATTTAAAGTGATTTAAAAGAGAAATCACAGAATGGAATGAAATGGTGGCCACCATCCTCCCCCCCCTGCAGGAATCTCTGCCAGATGGAAAACATCAGGAAAAGTTCAAAAAGAAACAGCAGAGGAAAAATTACTGGAATTAAATACGGGGAAATTGCCTCTCTCCTGCGTTCTTTGATTTCTACAAACTTACTTCTGTGGACCGATTAGGTTGAGATGAAATATCTCTGCCGTTTTTTGTACATAGCTCGCCACCAACGTTTCATCCTTGTTGACGGTGCGAAGAATGAGGTCCTCTCCTTTTAACTCTGGGAAAAGTTTCACTTGAACCTAAAATAAAATAGACAGGGACCCCGGTCTATGATGACTTCTTCAAGAGTTCAAGCATGGAATAACCCAAGACGTGAACCCAGCCTTGTTACTCCTTTGGAAGCATCACTGCTTCAGATAGGAAGGTGGTGCAGAGAGTGGTGAGGACAGCAGAAAAGATCATTGGCAGTTCCCTCCCTCCCATCCAGGACATAGCACAGAAGCGTTGTTTGAGCAGGGTCCACAAGACTATCTGGGACACCACACATCCTCTTCACGACCTCTTTTCCTTGTTACCTTCTGGGAGGAGGGGGCTTTGTGGTATCCACAGCAGAACATCCAGATTCAGCCATAGTTTCATTCCATACAGCATTAACCTTGTGAACTCTCAAGCTTCCTCCTTCCATTATATATTCAAGATGGACAGTATTTAATATTCATTTGCTATGTATATGTAGGGCTGTGGGTCTATACATATGTTGTACATAATATGTTTAGGTGTGTGTCATGTATGTGTTTCACTTTGAGAGCGGGCAACTAAATTTCATTTTTGAGGTGTGCCGTTGTGCCCACAGTAAAAAAATGACAATAAAGGTTATCTTATCTTATCTTATATCTTTTCTTATCATCTCATCTCATCATCTCATCTCATCTCATCTCATCTCATCTTATCTTATCTTATCTTATCTTCAGCATACCTTTGGGAGACTTTCAGAATGTTTGAGAATCTCAAGAAAACAGCGGTAGACTAGATCCCACAAAGTCTGCACGTCGGGATCAAATATAATAGATGGATCTTCCACGTCAAGTTTAAGGACCAATATTTGAGGAATGAAAAACTGCATGTCTTGATAAACTTCACCGAAATCATTGCCATCCTCAAGAGAAAGAAGGAAAGAAATCATGAGATCATATGCAGGGAATAACCAGAAAGGATTGGTTTTCGGGATCTGGAGCCCTAGCGATCCCCTTTTGCGACTTTCTGACAAGCCAAGTCAATTGGGGAAGCCAGATTCACTTAACGACTGTGTGATTCGCTTAACAACCAGGGCAAGAAAAATGGGCAAAATTCACTTAACGAACGTCTCACTCAACAAGGGAAACTTGGGGCTCAGTTTGTGGTCACAAGGCGAGGCCTACCTGTACCCCACAGCCTACCTTATGTATCTTAAAAAAATCGAGGAGATCCTCTAGAGAATTGATGACCATCTCCCTCAGCTGCAAGGACATCAGGATGGCCACCGATGCGAAGTATTCCTCTATTTGCTGAGAAGAATCCAAGTCATTCTGCGGGGCCAGGTGCAACCACTTCTCTTTCTGCTCCACAAAGAGCTCTGCGCACCTGGGGATCCACCTGTAATGACAGGGAAAGTGTCACTTGCCCAGGTATTTTTTTTTGAGGGGGGCAACAGTTCAATGAGACGAATTGCAAAGGCCTTGGGATCATATAGCATAATATCGGCACTGCATAATCGAAGCCAAAAACCGAATTCCCCTCCTCCAATTAACAGTCCATTTAATCCTCCAGGGAAAGATGGAAGGCAAACGAAGTCCAGGCAGAAGAAGAACATCGTGGCTTCAAAATCTAAGGGACTGGTTTGGACAAAACTCAGCAGCACTTTTTCGTGCGGCTGCTGATAAAAACAGGATCGCCAACAGGATCGCCAGCGTCGGATAACGGATATGGCACAAGAAGAAGAAGAAGAATTAACAGTCATAAATCACATTCCCCAATTAGCTTGAAACGTGGGCTTCCTCTCCAGTTCTCCAGCCCGCCAATTCTTTATCAGCTCTGGGCTCAATAACCTTGATTCTCACGTTAAGCTTAGTGTTGTTATGTCTAGCTGAACTTTCGTTCACATCCTCCCCCTCCCAGCATCATCTAACTCTAAAAGCAAAAGGGAAAAAGGTGGCTACATTTCCAGCTGTTGTCAATGCAAAACATCCGATGTTAGCGGCGTTGACACGTTGCAGCAAGTGAGTTGGTAAAACGGGGCAAGATTCACTTAACAAATGTTTCTCGTCACAGAAAGTTTGGGCTGCATTGCGGGCGTGACTCCAGGGCTGCCCGTTATTGGGGTACGGGTGGAATATTTCTAACCTGGTCTGAAGGATTTCGTGAGCTTCCTGGCACTGCCTTTGAATCAGCTCTTCAAATTCGCTTGGCAAGAGGGGCAAATCGCCCTGCAGGATCTCCTTGGTACGAACAAATCTCAGATCCGTAAACCTGGATGGGAGAGAGAGAGTCACACAATTGTGTCATTTAGAACTGTGCTGGGGAGTTTATGCCTCTTAGAATCAAAGCACTGAATTGCAGAAGAAAACCGAGTCAGCCTATTGCCCTCCCAACAATCTGGGTCCTCATTTTACCGACCTCGGAAGGACGGAAGGCTGAGTCAACCTTGACCCGGTCAGGATCGAACTGAGGCAGCCGGCAGTCAGCAGAAGTAGCCCGCAGTCCTGCACTCTAGCCACTGCGCCACCACGTCTCATGATCCCATGTGATGCTGCAATGGTCTTAAATACCTGCCCATTGCTTCCTGGCTGAATTTTGATTACTTGACTGTGGAAATGCTGTGATGGTCGTAAGTGTGAGGACTGGTTGTCAGTCACATTATTCAGTGCTACTGCAACTTCCAAAACCAAACTGTTTATCGTTTAATTGTTTGGTGACCTTTGATTGCAGTTGTTACCTCAGAAGGTCGCAAAAGGGGATCCCGTGACCCCGGGACACTGCGACCGTCATAAATACGAGTCAGTGGCCAAGCCTCTGAATTTTGATCATGTGGGGATGCTGCAACGGTTGTGTGAAAAATGGTCATACGTCACTTTTTTCAGTGCCGTTGTAACTTTGAAAATTCCCTAAACGACCAAACAACTTCGCCAAACAAATGGTTGAAAGTTGAGGACTACCACTAGTCGTGAGCTGAGGATCAGCTGAGGTTGTAACAAGAGGACCTGCCTCGAAGCTTATTTAAGGAGAGCAAAAAAATATTGTGAAGCAGGAGGACTCACTCGGTAAACCAGAGTTGCTGAAGAGCGAACATCATAGGATTAACTGTGAAGAGATGGGTCTCGTTCCAGATTTTGGTTTCTTGGTAAATTTTGTGCCAAGGAACCGGAGCCCGTATGACTCGTTGGGGAAAAGGCTGAGGAACGTTGCGTATAAAGAGCCTTTTCTTCTCCTGTGGATCCATCAAGATGTAATCAACTAGCACAAAGAGAACAAGGTATTGGAAGCAAACCAGAAAATAACGAAACACAATCCAATCTTTAGACAGCTATAGTCAAACGCACCAATAGGCACTAGGTGGCACTGTGCAAAACAACTAATAATAATAGTAAAGTTGGAAGGGACCTTGGAGGTCATCTAGTCCAACCCCCTGCTCAGGCAGGAAACCCTATACCATTTCGGACAAATGGCTGTCCAGTCTCTTCTTAAAAACTTCCAGTGTTGGAGCATTCACAGCTTCTGGAGGCAGGTTGTTCCACTGATTAATTGTTCTCACTGTCAGGAAGTTTCTCCTTAGTTCTAGGTTGCTTCTCTCCTTGCTTAGTTTCCACCCGTTGCTTCTTGTCCTGCCTTCAGGCGCCTTGGAAAATAGCTTGACTCCCTCTTCTTTGTGGCAGCCCCTGAGATATTGGAACGCTGCTATCATGTCCCCCCTCATCCTTCTCTTCATTAAACTAGACATACCCAATTCCAGCAACCATTCCTTATATGCTTTAGCCTCCAGTCCCCTAATCATCTTTGTTGCTCTTCTCTGTACTCTTTCTAGAGTCTCAACATCTTTTTTACAACTGGTTGTGTTCACCCAATTTTGCACACTTTCCTGACATGTTAAGGGTCGAAGCCAGAAAAATAGACAAAGCAATTCTAGAATATGGCTTTGAAATGACCCCTGTGTCTTATTAATCTGAACAAATATTTAAGTCCAGTTGATTGTGTTAATTTAATAAAATACATACATATATACATACATATACATACATACATACATACATACATACATACATACATACATACATACATACATACATACGGTACATACATACAGTACATAAAAATATAAATAAACCAACCACTCTATCTTGCCACACATTCTGGCATTGCAGGAAGTCCTGCATTGACCCTGAAGAAGTATGTTGTATGAATCTAATCACTATGGTTAGAAACCATGATTTATAGCTTGGAAGGTTGGCCTGATTTCATTTACCCAGCATAT
>NW_015390121.1:50218-51602 GCF_001527695.2 Protobothrops mucrosquamatus
GTAACTTCGAACGGTCGCTAAATGTACTGCAAATGAAATCGGGCAAAACTCCCTTAATAAGTTTCTCACCTAGCAATATAAATGTTGGGCTCAATTGTGGTTGTAAGTTGAGGACTACCTGGTCATCTGCCTATCTCACGTCCTTGGGAAGGATTTGAACAGGGAGACAATGACAGAGTTGGAAGGGACCTTGGAGGTCTTCTAGTCCAACCCCCTGCTCAAGCAGGAAAACCCTAGAGTACCATTCCAGACAAATGGCTGTCCAATCTCTTCTTAAAAACCTCCAGTGATGGAGCACCCACAACTTCTGGAGGCAGGTTGTTCCACTGGTTAATTGTTCTGACTGTCAGGAAGTTTCTCCTTCGTTCTAGGTTGCTTCTCTCTTTGGTTAGTTTCCATCCGCTGCTTCTTGTCCTGCCTTCAGGTGCTTTGGAGAATAGCTTGACTCCCTCTTCTTTGGGGCAGCCCCTGAGATATTGGAACACTGCTATCATGTCCCCCCTCGTCCTTCTCTTCATTAAACTAGACAGACCCAATTCCTGCAACCGTTCCTTGTATGTTTTAGCCTCCAGTCCCCTGATCCTCTTGGTTGCTCTTCTCTGCACTCTTTCCAGAGTCTCCGCATCTTTTTTTACACCGCGGTGTCCAAAACTGGATGCCGTATTCCAAGTGTGGCCTTACCAAGGCCTTGTAAAGTGGTATTAACACTTCACGTGATCCCATCTTTTTTTAAATCATATTTATAAGCATTGGCACCAAGAGGCCGGGCAGCCTGCCAGGTGTGGTCCGGGCCCCGCAAGGCATGTCGACTCCCGCAGCCTGAGCAGCGCCAACCGCATCCGCCACCATCCTCCTGCTGGCTCCGCCGCCTCGCTGCGCCCTGCAAGGGAGGAGCCGGGCCGCTTCCCGGAGAGGCCGAGCCGGCCGGCCTTGAGGCAAATCGAGCTAATTCGGGCCGATTGACGGGCGGAGGCGGAGGCGGCGGCGGCGGCGGCGGCGGCTCCCTCCTCAAGTGCCTCGCCGGCCCGGGAGCGCCCAACAGGGCCGAGCAGGCCGGGCCAGGCCAGGCGAGGCGAGGCGAGGCGGCGGAGGTAAGGCCGAAGGAGCGAGGCAGGCCCGGCCCGCTTCGTTGCCTTTCCCTGCGGGGAGGAGGAGAAGGAAGAGGCGCGGCGGCGCCTTCCGAGGCCGAGCAGCCGGCCGGCCGGCCTGCAGGCGGAGGTCCGACAGGGGAGCGGCTTTCCCGCGGACTCTGCTCGGGCTTCCGGGGGGGGGGGAGCAGGTTGACGTTCAACAGGGCAGTCGGCCGCCCCGGGGCCCCTCAGGGGCTGCCGAGGGTGGAGGGTCAGGCAGAGGTTCAACAGGACAGATTCTCTCCCCTTCCCCC
>NW_015390122.1:0-2363 GCF_001527695.2 Protobothrops mucrosquamatus
TGGCTCCAAATCTCTCTGCCTCAAGCAAGACCTAGCCCCATACAAATGCAGATGTAAAACCATCAGAAAGTTGAAGCCAGAGCAATCAAGAAGACAAAGAGAAAATCTGCATACCCCACCCAAACTCTAGGAGTCATTAGCCCCATCACCTGGGAAGCAGGATTTGATAATAGGATTAAACCACAGATATCAAGGCCTATAAAAACACTCAAGGTTCATGCCACAGGAACAGGAAACTATTCCAAACAGGGCTAGAGGGGGTATAAAAAACCTACCCATGTGCTCACTCTCTTTCTTCTCCTCTGCTCCTTCTTGCAAGGACCATCTTTCTTCTGCAATAAACTGTAACCTTCTTCCCAAAGCAGTCGCCATGTTTGCTTATTTATTCCCGGCTTGGATGAACCAGGATGAAGACTTACTTCTGTCACTATAGAGTCCCTCCATCCCCCTCTGCCCAGAAAACTGCATAAATAGGCTGATTTTTATTCTATCTCATTTTGTTAAACTTTCTTGACAGAAGATATTTTAATCATATTTTCTGATTAGAACATCAATAAGTTAAAAAAAAAAATGAAATTTGGATAAAGATTGTTCGAAGATTTCATTAATGTTTATCATTTAAATATATGAGAAATGATAGTCTTTAATACACAGCTACCAAAATATAAATAGAATCCTTTCCTGAAGAGACATAATGAATATATGTATACAAGTACCTGAGCATATGCATGATGAATTAAACTGTGAAACATTTGACATTTAAATGCATTAGAACTGTACTAAGCTGGAATAATAATTACCACCAGCAGCACAATATAAATATTTAAAGATAATGCTCGTATGGTTGAGGCACAAGTTTGAATTCATCAAAAATCAATTTGGAGCTTTAGCACTTGCAAAATAACAAGAAATGTCCTTGGATCAAAACTATGAGAGAAAATGTTTTGCAGTGAATTAAGCGTACTTTAGAATTGACATAAGGATCAGGGATCCCACAATAAAATATAAAGATGAAAATAAAAGGAAGATACTTCATAACTTATCACTGTATTTATAAATTTATACCTTATTTGAATTCATTAAAATGTTAAAATAGATACATATATTGCATGTAATATGGAGGCATTGTTGGAAAATTGCTTTACATTTTATATACACATGTATTTTCATATGCTTATGCTTGGCTTATCAGAAAAAAAAGCATATTTGATACTAGGGGATTTTTTGCAAGATTTACAGGAATACTTTGAAGGATATATTGGAAAGGAAGGAAGTGAAATCTATAGCTTTTCCTCAGAACTGTATTAATATGCATCATTCTAGTTCTTGAGTCATCAGAAAACTATGCCAGCATAAATTGTGCTATCCAAGGTTTGACCTGCCTCAGTAGCAAAGCTTGCAAGAGGTCCTGGCCTTTAATGAGAAATAAATTAAGGTGAACAGTTGGCTGTATTCCCCCTTGCACAGCATCAATAGACAGTGGAAAAAACAAGCACCATTCTTGTCATTAACACCTACTTGAGTAAACGTGGATGGGTGCGCATTGTGTGGCATTTCCTAGCTTTCAGAATAACAGGTTACCCTGTATAAGGTTTCCTGCCTGAGCAGGGGGTTGGACTAGATGACCTCCAAGGTCCCTTCCAACTTTATTATTATTATTGATCATCGCACAGTCAGCCAGATGTTCAGACTGCATTTGACATTTTTGTCTACCTATTGAGTCCTTACCAAGGACCTGGGATAGGCAGATGTGTATGTTTGATGGTATTACAGATACCAGGATGGAAGCAGTTCCTAGTAAGGCCGCCTTTTGTAATTGACTAATGGCAAATTTGTCAATGCCAATGTTGTTCAAGTGGTGCTCCAGTTGTTTTGGGATTGCACCTAAGGCGGCTATTACTATTGGTATTACATCTGGTGATAAATGCCTATGATATAACATGATAAAAAATTATATTGTAAATGTAAATTTCAATCCTTTTAACCACATATTTTTCTATTGACCTATTTGTGTATTGTAGCCAAAATGTTAGCCCATTTTATCATACTTTCTTTCACTTGTTCTTTTGTCTCATAGTTCAACAAAGGTTTATATATTTTAGCAATAACTTGTTAATTATTTTACATAATTCTATTTCAAATTCAATCTGGCATTGTTCAAAACCATAAAAAGTTTTACCCACTTTCTGATAATTGTACATAAGAAAGCATTAACAAGTCTATTATTCTGTTGTCAAGTATTCTCTTCATTGTATTTTACAATGCCCTTGAGACAGTTCTAGTATCACAATAAGTAAACCAATTAATTTACTTATTATTTCTTGTCTATAAAATACTTCTTGTGCTGAGAAACACAAAGGTTT
>NW_015390122.1:4185-52205 GCF_001527695.2 Protobothrops mucrosquamatus
ATTAGCAGACTATTTGGTAACAAGGTGCATGTATTTTCATGGACCTCTATACGGTTCAAATAATATACACATTTTACCCAAACCTAATCCCTGTCTGAATTATTTCTTTTCTTTTATTCTGAAAAGAAGGGCTAGCCTAGAAACATTCCAGTGAATAACATATTTACTCTTTCATTATATATCTAGTAAAAATGTTTCATAATGTTGATATCCAGTTCAGTGCATTTAAAAAAAAGATTTACAAAACTAGTTGTTTAGAAGAAATTCATGTCAGATGAATATTCCTTCTTTTTATTCCACTTTAACCTTGACAATAATAATAAAGAGCTAAAGAGCTTTAGTTCTGAATCTTAAATGTCTAGGGAAAGAAAAAGAGGAGGAGGGAGTATTTTGTTAAGGACTTTAAGTCAGCAGAAGGCCAAGCCAAAATGAACCCCTTAAGAAGCTACACCATTGCATGAACAAGAACTAATGAAATCCTAAGAGGGTTTGTTATATGAGCCAGTGGACTGGAGCAACCTTTAACATGTAGGAAACTGAAGTTAATTAAACTGATGTGGGCATTCCATCCATCATCTAATCGGTATATTCCATCTCCAAACTGATTTACATATTGCAGTCTAAAAAACTAGAGTTTGCCACTTAGCTAATAAGCCATGCTTATTGTCTTCTATCATTTAACATTTGTGTATGTGTGTATGTGTTTATGTATACACACACACACCTATATAGATATATGTATGTATATATGTAAATGTGTGTATGTATATATATATATATATATACTGTATATATAAATATAAAATGTATGTTTTCATTTATCTACAGAGTTTATTTAAGCATCTTCTTCGGCACTAAGCGTTTATCTTCAAAACATTTCTGACACTCAGCAGGTAGCAGTATTAAGGTGTCTCTGTACATTGGAAATGCCAACAACAACACCAACAACACCAACACCAACACCAACACCAACACCAACACCAACACCAACACCAACACCAACACCACCACCAACACCAACAACAACAACAACAACAACAACAACAATAATAATAATAATAATAATAATAATAATAATAATAATAATAATAATAATAATAATAATAATAATAATAATAATAATAATAAAGTTGGAAGGGACCTTGGAGGTCATCAAGTCCAACCCCCTGCTCAGGCAGGTAACCCTATACCATTTCGGACAAATGGCTGTCCAGTCTCTTTTTAAAAACTTCCAGTGTTGGAGCATTCACCACTTCTGGAGGCAGGTTGTTCCACTGGTTAATTGTTCTAACTGTCAGGAAGTTTCTCCTTAGTTCTAAGTTGTTTCTCTCCTTGATTAGTTTCCATCCATTGCTTCTTGTCCTGCCTTCAGGCGCTTTGGAAAATAGCTTGACTCCCTCTTCTTTGTGGCAGCCCCTGAGATATTGGAACACTGCTATCATGTCCCCCCTCATCCTTCTTTTCATTAAACTATATGTTTTAGCCTCCAGTCCCCTAATCATCTTTGTTGCTCTTCTCTGTACTCTTTCTAGAGCCTCAACATCTTTTTTACATTGTGGTGACCAAACCTGGATGCAGTATTCCAAGTGTGGCCTTACCAAGGCATTGTAAAGTGGTATTAATACTTCACATGATCTTGATTCTATCCCTCTGTTAATGCAGCCTAGCACTGTGTTGGCCTTTTTGGCAGCTGCAGCACACTGCTGGCTCATATTTAAATGATTGTCCACTAGGACTCCGAGATCCCTCTCACAGTTACTACTACTAAACAAAAATTCCTTTACTAAAGAAACCCTGTTTTAATTTTCAATAAATTTAGTACTTTTGCTTTGATTGCAGCATGACCAAGCCTGATATTTCCTTGACACACTATATATAATAAAATAAAATGTAACATGCTGCCATCTGTGATATAATTTCGAACGATATTTAACACCTGCATACATTAACTGAAGTCAAGAAAAAAGGAGATCAAATCTTTCCTGCAATTATTTGAAAGGTGAAGGAGAAAGCTGGTACCTTTGGAATATAAATATATATTTATAATGCAAAGCTTCAGACACTGACCTTGTGCATGTTAAACTTCAGAAGAATTCTCCTTCTGTGTATTTAGTAGTATTTGTTGAAGAATGTGTTTATTTAACAAATTACCCATGTGCATGAATGATCAGTGGCACAGAGGGCCACTTTTTTTCAGGCAACGGACCATAAATGTTGTGCCAAAGACTATATTCCCAAAATGGGTGAGTTTGTCCTTCAGGACAAAGAAATGAATAGACCCAGGAGGAAAACTACAATATAATTTATTTTCAATTAAATCAATCTTAATTAAAATCAATTATATTTAATATATTTATTCCCTAGTTATTTAAGAAGTAATATTAAGAGATTAAATACCCTTTTCCATTAAAAATTGATGTTTTAGCTCCACCTATGTCTTTGAATCACTGTCTTTATTTCTGAGTCACTAAATGTCCACTCATGTCATAAAACAATAAAGACTATTATATCTGTGTAACATTATTTTGTGCCTTTTAAAATAAGGCACACATTTCACTAGTTTCTTAGCTATGCTCATAACTCCTTCCTTAACCATGTTAACTCTTTAAGATATAAACATTGGTTAAGGCATGTATCTTTATTATAAGAACGTGCTCAGAATCACTTTTTATTAAAAAAAAAAGAAATTGGTAGTAATGATGAATGAGGATCAAATGATAATCAAATGAATATGATTTAGGACATTTGAGGTCAATGCATTGTGCAATCTAGGATTTTAAAATATAATTTAGCATCTTAACTAACCACTATATGATGCCTAAAACACTTACAGTAAAAAGTTTAAAAGCTGCACTGAAGACAAATAAATGTTATGGCATTTTCTTTTATTATATACTAAAAATGTACTGTTCTTAAATAGTTGTTCATGAAAAGACTGTCTCATACACTTTATGTGAATGCATTATATATTAATTAGCAGTTCTTACATTTGCCCAGCAATAGGTACAGGGATGCCCTTTAACAGCATAGTCTCTACACATAACTCCATTTTTCATCAGCAAAATGGATACCTGCCATCTTTTTTCCCTACAGAAACTAAAGGTATTTTAAGATGTAAAGATAGTGGACTTTCGGCTCCAGAACACTAGAGGAATTCCCACCATCACTATTGCCTCAGCAGGAAAAAGAGTTGAGGATGATGGGGACATGACCAGGGAAGGAGGGGTAAATTAAGTGGGTAGAGAAAACCTAGAGCCCATACCTAGGCTGAGCATAACCTATCAGAAAGGGAAAGAATGACAGGTTTAGTGGGAAGGGATTAAAATGTGTGGTACAGGGCTGGCAGTTGTGATATCAAGGTTGTATTAGGGAGGAGAGAATTGGCAAGAGTTAGAGAGGTCTATATAGGTTATTCACTCACAGAGGGAGCAAGTGATGATAGCTTCAGTATGAGTATGTTGTTTTTGCCTTTCTGAGAAATAGAGCTCTGGCAACTGACTGCACCTCTATTTGAATGGATCCACCATTACTTTTTGATAGCTTCCAAGACACTAGATATCCATTGATAAAATTTGGACTTAGCTCAGCTTTGATTAGGAAAATTCAACCTCAGATGATAAAAATACATTTCATTTTTTTATTTGTAACTTTCATGGAGCTTTTTAGATCAATTGAATCAGGGACAGTCTCCCCAGAGGAAATGATTAGTACTGTAAACAGGTGGGGTTTTTTTTTTTTTAAAAAAGAAACATATAAGTCTCAGTCCTATTACACAGAAAAATATCAGGTGTAATCTTTGTTAATAAAGATCTGTTTACCTAAACTACTTAAGAAGCAAGCTATTAGAGTGCTCATTAACACCAGTCTTTAATGTTCCCATGGGAAAACTTATAGTGGTGTCTGTTAAAGATTCATTTCCTTTACATTTGAATTAGTTGGTCTCCTCTGCACACAGAAATACAAAAAGGATAAAATGATATTGCTGGTTACATCAGCTTGCATGTTACAAAGGGGGGCAAATTATATAAAAATGTTCATCGGGCAAATGGTGTAAACTGACTCTGTGTAGTGTGAAAGTGCTTGCATTTTAAATGGACTACAGGTTGCTTCCAGATGATCTTTTAAAGTACCCTGGCAACTATTTATCCTGCTAATTTCATGGCACATTCAGTCAACATCTTCCTTTAATTATCTGTCCATGTTTTAAATCTCTGTGTTTTTTTTCCTGTTAATTTGGTCATTCTGTTTATTCTCAAAGACTCAGAACAGAGTCACAGTTCTCTAAAAATGTGGATGCTCTTTAATACTTCACCAATTGAGATTTCAAACAGTTCTTGCACTATTGGCTTTTTGTAAGTAACAGAAAGCTGAGTTACTCTGAGAGACTTTGGGCATTGGTAATTGATTGGTTTATATGTTATTGGGGGTTGGTTTTTACTTGAATAATTATATCATGGATGTTTTGTGGTATTTTGAAAGATGTTTGATAAACTGCTGAAAATTTATTTTGATTGTAGTGTATATAAATCTCACAAGTATAAATAAAATAGAAAGAGTAGAATAACTAGCTATAGTGGGGCTATAGGTATTGCATTCCTACTATTTTGGAATTGACTTCTAGAAAAGAAATGTAATTTAAAAGGAGCTTTGAAGCAACTTTTTAATGTTTCCATTCTGAGTCAGACATGCATGACCATATAAATAAACAGTGATTTAGAGAATGCTGATCATCAACACCACAGATTTGCTGATTTCTTTCTCAATAATTTTGTACTTTCCTTAAGTGTTGCCAAGTTCTCAGTCATCATGTGCCAAGAGAAATTATGGAATGCAATAGAATAGAATAGAATAGAATAGAATAGAATAGAATAGAATAGAAAAGAATAGAATAGAATAGAATAGAATAGAATAGAATAGAATAGAATAGAGCTGGAAGAGATCTTGGAGGTCTTCTAGTCCAGCCCCCTGCTCAAGCAGGAGGACCTATACCATTTCAGACCAGCCTCTTCTTAAAATTCTCCAGGGATGGAGCACCCATGATTTCTCGAGGCAAGCTGTTCCACTGGTTAATTGCCCTCACTGTCAGGAAGTTTTTCCTTAATTCCAGGTTGCCTCTCTCTTATCAGTTTCCAACCATTGTTTCTTGTCCTGCCCTCTGGTGCTTTGATGAATAACATGACCCCCCCTTCTTTGTGGCAGCCCCTCAGATACTGGAATACTGCTAGCATGTCTCCCCATTTCTTCTTTTCTTTAGGCTAGCCAAACCCAAGTCCTGCAGCTGTTCTTCAAATGTTTTAGTCTCCAGGCATTTAATCATCTTAATTGCTCTTCTCTGAATATTTTTCCAAACTCTCAACATCTTTTTTGTGATATGGTGACTAAAATTGGCTGTAGTATTCCAGGTGTAGTCTTACTAGGGTTTTATAAAGCGGTACTAATACTTCATATGATCCTGATCTATGCCTCTGTTTATACAACCTAGGATTGTATTAGTTTTTTTGGCTACTGCTGTACACTGCTGGCTCATAGTCAAGTGATTGTCCATTAGGACTCCAAGGTCCCTCTCACAGTTACTGTTTTTAATCCAGATCTCGCCCAATCTGTACTTGTACCTTTGATTTTTCCTGTCTAAATGTAAAACTTTGTTTCTCCATGTTGAAACTCATTTTGTTGGATAGGACCCATTATTCAAGTTTGTCAAGATTTTTTGGATCCTGAGTTTGTCTTCTGGGGTGTTGACTACTCCTGCCAGTTTGGTGTCATCTGCAAATTTGATGAGTTCCCCCTCAATTCCCTCATCTAAGTCATTGATGAAGATATTAAAGAGTACTGGGCCTAAGACGGAATTTGTGGTATCCCACTGCTTACTTCTCTCCATGTGGATGTAGTGCCATTGAGGACTATTCGTTGAGTACAGTATGTCAGCCAGCTACAGGTCTATCTGGTGTGATGTTGTCTATTCCACCTTTTTCTAGCTTACCGAGGAGTAGGTTGTGGTCTACTTTGTCAAATGCCTTACTGAAATCTAAGTATACTACATCTACAGCATTTCACTAGTCTACTAGTTTAGTCACTTTATCAAAGAATGAAATAAGATTGGTTTGGCATGATCTGTTTTTAACAAACTCGTGCTGGATACTAGTTATAACTTTATTTGCTTCTAGTTGTTCACAGATCTGTTTTTTGATTATCTTTCCTAGGATCTTCCCAGATATTGATGTGAAACTGATTGGTCAGTAGTTTCCTCGGTCTGTTTTCCCCCCCCTTTCTTGAAGATGGGAACCACATCAGCCCTTTTCCAATCCTCAGGTATTTTCCCAGTGCTCCAGGATTTTTGAAAGATATGGTACAGTGGTTCTGAGATAACATCTGCTAGCTCCTTCAGAACTCTGGGATGTAATCTGTCAGGTCCCGGTAATTTATATTGGTCAAGGTCAGATAGGTGTTCTCTTACCATTTTCTTGCTTATTTTAATTTTTGTTTCTAGTTTGTCTTTCGCGGTAGTTTTTTTGGTATGTTGGGCTATAGTTTCTTTTTGTGTGAAGTCTGATACAAAGTATGAGATAAGCAGCTCTGCTTTCTCCCTGTTGCCTGTTATTTCCTTGCCATCTTCTCTCTTTAGTGGACCTACAGTTTCCTTGACTTTTTTCTTGTTGTTAATATGTTGGAAGAAACTTTTTTTTTATTATCCTTGATTTCTATTGCAAGTCTTTGTTCATTCTGAGCCCTTGCTTTATTGACTTCATCTTTGCATGTTCTGGCTTTCTGCTAATAATCGGCCTTAGTTATGTGCCCCTCTTTCCATTTTTTTGTATTTCTCCTTTTTGTCTTTCAGTTTATCAGAGAGATCTTTGTGCAGCCATTCTGGTTTCTTCTTGGATTTCTTGTTTTTATTTTTCAGTGATATTGTTCTGGTCTGGGCTCTTATGATTACATTTTTCAGAGTTCCCCATTCTTCTTGGGTTGTTTTCCCTTTAGGATTTTCATCCATGGGATCTTTCCTAGGTTCTGTCTGAGTTTGTGAAAGTCAGCTCTTTTGAAGTTTAAGACACTGGTTGGATTGTTTTTTATTGCTAGTGTTTGCATTATATTAAATTCCAGTATGACGTGGTCACTTTCGCTCAAGGTTCTGGCAACTTCAACTACCTCTATCACTTCTTCTCTATTAGTAAGAATTAAATCCAGTCTAGCTTTACTTCTAATTCCCTCCTCCACCTTTTCAGTGACAAAGTTGTCAGCTAGGTTGGTTTGTCTTCCAATTGATATCTGGATAGTTGAAGTCTCCCATTACTACTGAGGTATGCTTCCTACATACATTTGTTAACTGGCTGGCAAAGAGTTCATCTATTTCTTCTGATTGGTTGGATGGCCTGTAATATACACCTATGGCAATGTCACTTTTTTTCTCTTTTATATTGACCCATATACATTCTGGAGCAATTTTATCTTTGATCATGTGCATTTCTGTAGATATGTAGTGTTCTCTTACATATAGTGCAATTCCCCCTCTTCTTTTTGTAGACCTGTTTCTTTTGAACAATTTCTATCTATCCATCAGTCCATTCCATTCATGGGTTTTGTCCCACCAGGTTTCTGTAATGCCAACTATGTCATACTCTCCTTCTTATACTATTCGTTCTAGTTCACCCTGTTTGTTCCCCAAGTTTTGAGCATTTGTATATAAGCATTTAAGACTTTTATGCCTGTCTGTGTGTATGTTTCCTGCATCTCCTGATTGTTGTTTGAGTTTTTCTTTTTTCTCATCACTGCCTACCTCATTGTTTGGTTTGTTTTCTTGGGATTTATGATTGGTTTTGGGTTATAGAGATTCTAAAGATTGGTCACCGTGCCCCCTCAGTTTTAATTTAAAGCCCTCCTGATGAGTTGGGTGGGTCTTTTTCCAAGTACATCTCCCCCTGTTTTCGTGAAGTGCAGCCCATCCCTTGCCAAGAGTCCTTTGCATAGCAAATGCAGCCTATGATCCAGGAAACCAAAGTTTTCTTGGTGACACCAACCATTTAGCCCAGACATGTCAAACACAAGGCCCGAGGGCCAAATGTGGCCCGCGAAGTGATTTTATGTGGCCCGCGAAGCCATCCTCAACAGTGAGGGAATGGCCCCCACTGCCTTGGCCCTGGCCCTGGCCAGCCGGGAGCCAATGTACAATTTTGTGGTGGTCATCTATGCTGAAATGCATTCAGTCTTAGCTCCACAAGGCCGTCTAGAAACAGCGAGGAATCAGCCCCTGCCGTGTCGGCCCCGTATCCTGGGTGCATGCTGGGGAGGTATCACCCTTTGTGAGGAATGAAGAAATGGACCATGCCTTGGTGCTTGCCCACTTCTGCCAGAGACCCTCAGATCTGTCCCATTCCTGCCCAGGCCCCCACAGGCACCCTTGACGCGAACAATGTAGAACTGGCCATGCTCACCCAGTAGACCACACCCACTCCATCCATGCCCACCCAGTAGGCCGCACCCACCCTGGCCGCACCCACCTGGCCCCCCGAGGGCAACCGCAATGCTGATGTGGCTCTCAATGAAATTGAGTTTGACAATGGTTTAGCCAATGGTTTATTTCTAAAATTCTTTTTTCCCTAAATGGGTGTTGGCCTTTCATTGGGAATACTGATGAGAACACTACTTGTGCTCCTAGCTTCTTAACTTTATTGCCTAGTTGTTTGTAATCTCTCACTACTGTACTCACTATTGTATCCCAGTAGATTTTGCATGTATCTAACTCCATGATAATCAGTTAGGATTTGATCATGGCATCAGGCTCTTATGATAAAAGAGTCATCAAGATCCCTAGCCCAATTACTATGCCTTTGATTTGAGAAAAGTAAAATAAAAGAAGTAGAAAAACACCAGTATAGCAGCTGTTCAGGAAAGATAGTAAAGGAATGACAGATTTACAAAGAGGAAGCAGGAATACTATTTTCACTCACCTTTCTCTGAGAAGAGGATGTATGTTCCTCTTGACAATTTGAAGAGCTGATTGAAGGAGCAAGACTTCAGTTTGAGCATGATAGAAACATAGCAAATTCCTACTGACTTTAAATGAGTTCAAATCTCCAGAGTGAGATGGAGTACCAAGGGAAAATGCTGACAGTCTGACTGAACCTTCTATAAATTACGTTGAGAAATCCTGGAAAAAAGATAAAATACCTGATGACTAAACAAGAGCAAATGTCCATATCTTCAAAAAGAAAGATCCAGGGAATAGATCATAAAGGAATCAATTGACAAGCACTTTGAAACAATGTAGTGTATTGGAGTTTAGTATGGATTTGTCAACAGGCTTTGTTAGGCTCTTCTCTTCTCTTCTCTTCTCTTCTCTTCTCTTCTCTTCTCTTCTCTTCTCTTCTCTTCTCTTCTCCTCTCCTCTCCTCTCCTCTCCTCTCCTCTACCCTGCCCTACCCTTAAAAGATTATAGGAAGATGTGGACATATTTACATTTATTTGGATTACTTACTTGCCTCTTTGCTGATAGCAGTTTGCTGATTTTCAATTATCATTGTTGCAGTGTTTTATAAATTCTAGTAGTTCTTATGTCTTTATTTGTATTTATCTATTTGAGTTACCATCACAGTCTGAATATTGATTGTTATTTTGTAGGTCTCTGCCAAGTTTTAAACCCTGTACTTTGTCATTTTATGTTAATAGTTTTATTTTTATTTACTTTGTTATTCTATTAATATGATTTTTAAATTTTTACTTCATTTTAGAATGATTCTTATTAGCTTTAAGGTGATCTATGACCAATATAAACATACAATTTATGTTCATAAAAATATTTGAAAATATTCCATGACATGCTGATTAGCAAGCTAGTTAAATGTGGATTAGGTAGTGTAACAATTAGTTATACACTATATCCAAACCATGCTCATTAACAGTTCTTATCAAATTGTAGAAAAGATTCAAATGATATACTATAATTTGAATCATGGGTAGGAGGAGGACCAAACCAATACAAGGCTAGTTCAGAATATTTTCCTGTTTTAGAGAAACAGTCTGAATATAGAAGAGGACAAATTGCCTACATCTTTTATCTTGCATTTATCATGGAAACTATCCCCCAAAGAGATATTCCATTTCTATGTAATTATTGTACACACTACTGCCCCTCCTCTCTCTTTTCCTCCATCCATGCCTTTTTGATCCACAGCATTCTGGGGCTCCTGCTGCTCTAGTAATAGCACTTAGCAATAGCACTTAGACTTACATACTGCTTCATAGTACTTTGCAGCCCTCTCTAAGCAGTTTACAGAGTCAGACTTTTGCCCCCAACAATCTGGGTCCCCATTTTACTGACCTCAGAAGGATGGAAGGCTGAGTCAACCTTGAGCCAGTGAAGTCAACAGAATTAGCTTGCAATTCTGCATTCTAACCACTAGCTGACCTTCACAGTCTTCTTGTTCCCACTGCTGACCAAGCATGCCCAGCATGGCCCTTTGCTCTTCCAGAGGCTTGTCCAGTCCACTCAGAAGGTGCTCCGGGTCTCAGATTTATGCCTCTGAGGAGGGAGATGTAGAACACATTTTTTCCACAGTACAATAACTCAGTAACATTGGAGGAAAGGGCAAATCTTAGAAAATAATTTCTGAAACAAAATCTTTGATAGCCTGATGTTGCTCATCAGGGGTTAAGGGATTCTGTTTACTTATTTATATCCTGCCTTTATTATTTTTATAAATAATTCAATGGGGTATAAACATGCCCAATAATCCTTATTTATATCCTGCCTGTATTTTTTTTTAATTAACAGCTTAAAGGGGTAAACATGTCCAATAATCCTTCTACCTCCTATTTTCCCCACAACATCCCTGTGAGGTGGGCTGCCAGAGGCTTGTCCAAATAATGTGTGGCCTTCTTGGAAGAATTTGAAGCCTTGGAAAGAGTCACAATAACACTGCTTGTGGTTTTGGACAAAGCTGCACATTATTTGAATAATGGCATGAATGACCTCAGGAAGAAGGCCTGATGTGGCCAGTAGCTGTGTCTCAAAGGACTAGGGTGAGTGTACCTTGTCAGCAGCAAGATGAAGAAGATGGATCAGCTAGCATGGCAGACTGCAGGTAGCAGGGGCATCAGAGTGCAGGGCAATGAGGATAACTGAGCTGGGGTGGTTGGGATTTCCTGGGCCTTGAGAGCTTCCTGAGGGAGGCAGTTGCTTCACACCATATTGTTGGGCCTTCCTGGGCATTTGGAACTTCCCAGAGCATGGTATGTTTTCGCTGCACTGTTGAAACTTCTCAGGCATTTGACAGGGCCAGCTGCTTTGTGCCACATTGATGAGTGTGACACCTTTTCTAGCTGAGCTGTTCAGGTTGGGTTGAGGTGGCTGAGGCTTCCAGAGCAGCTGCACTTCATTCTGCACTGTATGGCTCAGGAGGTTCTTGCAGTCCCAGAGCCAGGGTGCCAAGAAGTCCCTGAGCTGCAGCATATTCTTTCCCAAAGCTGCAACTTATCCTTTCCCTGATCTCCTTGCACCCACTCTGCACTACAACAGTCCCCAACTAATGTGAGGCCAGTGTTGTATCTCCAAGGGCTGCCTCCTTCTGCCCGAAAACCTGAGGGGTGTTAGGAAGGTACCCTGAAGGAGGTAAAAGACGTAGACCAGGGTTGACACTACCATTTATTTTCTGATGGACGTAAAGTCAACGGGTCGAACGTCAGAAGAAGAATACGGTGTAATAAAAAAGTCGTTGGTTAAACATACTACCTACGTAAAGAGTCTCTTACAAATAAGACTTTAGAGATCTTTCTAGACCTAAAATAGAGTCTGGATCATGTGAAGATAACTGGGATGCCTGAAGGACATAAAAGGCAGCAGAACTTTGATTGTGTTGCTATGGCATTCATTTTGACTTTTCTGCCCTGCATGGATGCACAAATTTTGCACAAATTTTAATTTTTATCATCATACAAGGGTAAAATTGCCAAATATATAAGTAGCCATATAAAGTATTCAATTCATTTAATTGTAATGAAAATTATATTAAATTTAAAGTTATTTTTTCTCCTCATCCTACCTAGTTTACCATCAAAGAGCAAGCACAATATATGGCTTGAAAAAAGTTGCACATTCCTGAGTCTTAGACTCAAAAGACGAAGAATTAAGGAACTGCCCAGAGAATACAGATCTCTCCCAACAACTGAAGTTATTAGATAAAGACGTATCTATGTTAACAATAAGAGAAATGGAAATAAAATTGAACTATGCAAAGCAAAGAAATTTTTAAATTTGCCAATAAGTCAGGGAAATGTCAGGCTTATAAATTGTGAAAAGAAGAAAAAGAAAAGAAAATGTCATTGAAATTACAAGAGAAGGATACTTTATTAATAGACAATATGTTCAGGCAAAGAACATTTGATCAATATTACTCTTAATTTGTATAAAGGGCATGATATTCCATTGGAGAAAATAGATGAATATTTGAGAAAACAAAGTTTACCCAGGATTAAAGTAGAACAAAAACAAATTATGAATGGACTATAATGATAAGAGAAGTTTCAGAAGCAATTAAAAAGAATAAACCAGGAAAGGTACTTGGACCTGATGAACTATCAAGCTTGCACTATAATTGCTTTAAGAATGAACTTTTACAACCTTTATAAAATGTGGTGAATTCTATTTTGCAGAGAGATAAAATGTCAGAGACTTGGAATTGTTGAAATATGAGACAGAAGAAAATGAATGAATGTATACTAAAATGGTTACAAATAGAACAATGGAAAAATATGTGGCCAAAAGGAAATTTACATCATTTCCTAACCTTAAAGAGAATTTTTTTTAAAAATGTGGTGTTGCTATTTTTAAAATCTTTTTTAAGTTTTTAAGTTTCAGTAAAAGATAAAATACAAGTGAACAAAGAGGAAAAGGGTTAAAAAAAGAAGGGAGGGGATCAATGGTGGGAAAAAGTTAAAAGAGAAAACAAAGACAAAAACAAAAGAAGAGAAAACAAAGACAAAAACAAAAGAATAACTTCTGACTTTCTGCAGTACAGGTACAAATGTATAACAAAATAACTTCCTACTCCAAACAATAACATCATATAGACCAGGCATGTCAAACTCGCGATGTCACATGACGTCATGCAACGTATCGGGCCAGTTTTGCCATTGCCGGCAATGGGATGGGCGCGGCTTCCACGTGACGCGTCCGGCCCACAAGCCGGCAGTTTGACACCCCTGATATAGACCATATGCAAACTGAACATGACCAACATGGACATTTTATCATGTTTTGTGAACATGTACAAATCCCTGAATTTGATACAGACTGATGTTATATATTTCATCAATATTTAGTAGATTAAACATTTAATTCCTGAAATGATGACTTTTTTATTCTTTCTATCTACATTTTTCTTAGTGAATTTTAATGACATGCAAAGCCTAACAAGTGTAAAAGTATAAAAATGGGTACAGGTAGTCCTTGACTTACGACAAAAATGGAGATCGTAATTTAGGTTGCTAAGCAAGACAGTTGTCAAAAGTTGTGCAGCTTTTTTGCCCAGTTGTTAAATGAATTGCTGCAGTTGTGAAGTGATTCTGGCTCCCCAATTGAGTTTGCTTGTCAGAAGCCAGCTGGGAAGGTTACAAATGGTGATCAGATGACCCCAGGACAGGGGAACCTTCATAAATACATGCCAGATGTCAAACAATCAGATTTTGATCACTTGACCATGGGGATACTGCAAGAGTCGTAAGTGTGAAAACTGGTCATAAGTAACTTTTTCTAAACAGTTATTAAAACAAATGATTGTAAGTTGAAGTTTACCTGTATAGTATTTACAAAAAGTGACAGAATAGTTTACAGTATTATTTAATTTTTTTTACGGTACAGCAACACAATCCAAAGTGCGATGAGCTTTTTTGCCTCAAAATAGCAACTAATTTATTTCGTTTATCTCTGTACATATGGTTTTATAATCTACAAATTTAGAGTTTTCTAAGCTTTCATGGACAGACGTCCCATAACAAAGACTGTCTTTATCACTGCTGCACACTGAATTGACAGTACTTTTCTTCAATAGATGTCAGTAGCTTATTAGTCATCCTCTTAGCATCAAACTCACGTTCCAAATTTTTATAAAAAAAATTTTTTTTAGAACGTAAGACGAACAGATTTACTGAACGGGAAATCGTTAGTTAGTGATTTAGTATTTCCAAACGAAGGAACGAAACGTGATTACCTGTGAATTATCCTATTTGGTGACACACACTTTTATCATCTTTTAAGTGATAAATATCAATAAAGAGCCTTTAGTAAATTATTCTGGTAATTGAATATCCCTCAACTGCACATTAATACCAGAGCACTGTGCTATATGTGCAGCAGCTGTTGTATTAATACTTGATAACAGGCAATTTACACCAAATCAAAGATACTTGATAACCATACTCAAAGATCTAGTTCCGCTACAAATAATATGCTCATGCAAAAGCCTTGACTTGGAAGATGAAAAAGAAGTCTAGAAAAAAAGTGGAAATATTGAACTGCAATGCCTATACTTCCTCACAGTTCTTTAGTGGGAAATGAATTACTAATTATTTGAAAATTACTTTAAGTAGAACTGTCTTTGAGAAACATCCAGGTGATTTATGTAATGTAAAATAAAAGAATAATGCAAAAGAATGAGTAATAGTAGGAACATATTATCCCTTTGTTGGAAAAGATTATTCAGCACAATTCTCTAGCACAATTTTACCTATAGGCGTTTACCTTAAAACAATAACTTGGAGCCCACCTGTCTGGGGGTGTGGCTATGTCAGTACGAATCTATTAGACATTAAGTCAGCAGAAGTGGCCTTCTTAAGGATGTCCTCACTTTCCAAGTTCTTTTTCTTTGGCATATAATTTTTTTTGTCTATATTGTACCTCCCTTGTTCTTTCTATTTCTAGGAAAGATTTTTTTTAGCAAGACCTTTCAGTTTAACCTGATTTCTCAATGTTAATTAAAGGGATTTTAATTCTTTATATGTAATGTTATTTTTGTTTTAATTACCAAGAGACTTTTGGATAGGAGAGATATAAAATTTATAAAAATGAATAGATAAGCATATAGGCACCCAACGTCCGTGGGAGATTAACTGAGCAATGGCAAGAGGAGAACATCTATCCTGAAGATGAATTCTAAATGTAAAAGAGTCAAACAGAATTCAAAATCTATTTTGCTTTCAGTCCTAAAGTGGTTTAAAGAGGAACTAGATGTTGATTAATTGAGATGTTTCAAATGACTACTTTGATTTGCTCCACTGTTCACACACTTTCTGACTACTTGCTCCTGATTTAAAACATACTGCCTCAAAGCTGGTTTCGGGGATGCCAATTACATTTCATGCAAATAGCAAAGACTTCAAAAGCTTATGAGAACGGAAAGAGCAGTACTTCAGCTTATTGTCATCATATCATTATCTTGGCTTCAAAGGAAGCAATTTTCTAGTATATTCAAAACTGCATAGCAAAGACCCTTTAAAAAGGAAACTGAATCCAAGGATGGGCAATTTCATTCACTCCTTTTCTTTCTGTGGCTCTCATGACACTAAAATTTGATCATCTCTGCTGAGAAACTGTGATTATATGTTTTGATAGAAATTCATTTATAGGAAGTTGTTGACTCTACAGTTTAGACCACTTTAATGTTAGGAATCATTACATGTATAACTTAAGTAGTAATCTAGGATTAGGTTGTTTTTCAAGCACTCCTGGTTATGAGTTGGTCTGAATTACTTAAAAAAAACACCCCATATTTGTGAGATTGGTTGCATTCACAGTACCTTAAATGCTTTTAATGCAATTTTACTAGAGATAGAATTGATAATTTGCAAGAGGCAGCTAAAATAAAATTCTAATCATCTTTGGAAAGTTAGGAGACAATTCAGTTACCAGTTTGTTAAACTTTTGGTTCTGATGAGTAGTTGCAATAATTCCAGTGAGACAAACATCTGTTATGAACTTGGTTTTAATAGAGTATATAAAGTGTATGTGTAGGTGTGGGTGTGTATGGATGGGTGGGTGCAGTAAAGTAATAAAATAAAATATTTGAGAAGCAAATTATTTCACAGATCAGATGTGTTGAGCACCAACATCTGAAGAAGCTTGCCACTTTTGTCAGAATGATGAAAGCACTTCTTATTGACCAGGAAAGTGGGTAATCAATATCATAATGTAAGTAGAAAAGTGGTGGGTCTTACTTTGTCATATCACAGTGCTTTTGATATTGGTCTAACACACTATGCTTCCCTGGGCACACAATTTTTATTGTGTCTATCTTGCTCTCTTGAATATATTTTGGTTTTTAAAGAACTTATTTTGCTTTTGCATACTGTTCAACTGCAATCTATATTAAATTGGAGTCTTTACTAGGTGTCATTTTAGATCACTTCCTCTAAGTTGCTGTATGAAAATGACAGAAATTGCTGGGATCTTAAGTCTGTAAGACTCATAGTAATAGCAATAGCACTTAATCTTATATACCACTTCACCGAGCTTTACAGCCCTCTCTAAGCAATTTACAGAGTCAGCATATTGCCCCCAACAATCTGGGTCCTCATTTTACCAACTTTGGAAGGATGGAAGGCTGAGTCAACTTTGAGCCGGTGAGGATTGAACTCCTGGCAGTCAGCAGAATTAGTCTGCAATACTGCATTCTAACCACTGCACCACCACTGTTCCTGTAAGATAAAGAAAGAATACTATGAAAATATGAACATGATGAATAAGTTATCCACTCAGTCGTGTCCAACTCTTGGCGATTCTATGGGCTAGCTCTAATACATAATTGCATTTCTACTATTATGCCAAACTCTTTTTGGAAGTAATTCCTGCCAGCTAAATCTTTTATTTCTGCCAGCTAAATGCAATGTTTACAGGCTGCAAACACTTTCTGCCAACTGGTTCAATAATCAAATTTTAGAGTAGAAAGATATGCCAGTCAAAGTAGATGCGGGGCCCATAAAAGGCTGGAACATAGGAGGAGCCAAATTATATCATATATTAATTCTAGCCAAACTAGGGAGATACAAAATTATACCAAGTCTGGGAGTAGCCTAATGTGATTTGAGATCTGTGATCTGATTCATCACATTGAATTCAATCGGAATTTTTTTAAAAAAAAATCAATGAAGCCTGAAGCTTTCTGGGTTGTGGTAAATCCATTCAGTTGGCCAATCTTTGCTCATTCAGATTATTTAGGATTTTGGATATAATCTATCATTGGGAAAAGTGTATGTCAAGGGTGCCCAAACCCTGGGCCATAGCCCACTATTGGCCTGTGGCCCATTTGGAGCCTGTTTGGAACCAGGCCATGTAAATGAAGTTTGCCACTCACGTGGACCCATCCCATCTCCCCACCCTGCCAGTCCACCAAGCTGGAAAGGTTGGGGACTACTGGTGTATGTTAATAGAAAAATAGATTTGGTAGAAGACATTATCTCTATTGTGGGATCTTGTGAAGTTCAGAACCAAAACTGAGACAAAATCATAATTTGCCTTTTACTTCAGCAAAAATCATTCTCTAAAAATGTCACATGTGACTGTGTTTTGTACATTTTTTTTAAAAAAATATAAAACTACCTAATTTCTAAAGTCAGTAAACATAAATTAAAAGACATATCCAAAAAGCCAAAGAAGTAACCCTTTGATTCTGAGAATATTTCTCTTAGGCAGCTTATTGTTTCCTTTCCCCCTTGGCAGGAATTAGATTAGGAAGCTCTTTACCTTAATGGTTACAAGTAGGAATACAGATAAGAGGCAAACAAGAGTGATTAGCAATAGTTATGATTCAGTTTACAAAGCCTCCTTAAATAACTTCTTTTATGGTAAGTACCCAGGTGAGAGGAAACACCCATTTCTTCAGTTGTACAGATATTTCTTGTATCTGCAAAGGGAAAGACTCCTCACCAATTGTACACTTTACAAATACACCTCTGAAATATGCTGGCAGTATAATAAGATTGATTATGATTCATAATAATGTAGATCATCAACTCCATTTTAGTACTTTCTAACATGACTTTAATGAGCTTTCTTTTAATGTGTCTATAGAAGCCAGTTTTTAAAAAAATGTTAAGAAGCCAACCTATTTCAGAATTAATGTACAACACAGAGGAAATAATTACTTTTTCAAGAAATGTAGTACTATGTAAGTCTTAGCCAGCCCTCAATTGTATTTGGTCAAGATTTACCAGTGTAGTTTTTCTCTGACATCCATCAGCTTTTTCTAGCATGACTATTGTTCAGAGGTGGTGGGAATTGCAAAATAATTTTAGAAACTATTCCATGCTCTGATAATTACTGCAGCATATAAGGAAATGCAACTCCTATGTTTTTCCCTACTTCAACATGGATTGGGGCAGTGGTGGGATTCAAATATGTGAACAATCAGTTCTCTGTGTAGATGCCACTTCCGGAAGTCCATTCTGGGCCTGGGCAACAAAAAAAATAGCTACCGGTTCTGCCAAAGTGGTACGAACCGGCTGAATCCCACCACTGGATTGGGGATATATAGATAATATACCCATTTTTTCTACTCACCACTCTCCACTCACTTAATTAGATGATATCTGCAGCTAGCCCAGAGAATGAAGTTACATCAGTAATTTACTGTATATTACAGAAGTGAAATTCTGTTCAGTAGTATCTCTAGCATATTATTTGGACCTGCTGGTTTGAATTTTATTTTTAGAAAGTTTAAGATTAGTCAATCTTAGAATCGCTTTAGCCTTAGAATTCTAGAGCCAGAGAAAATGAGTATAATCAGATTTAATTTTCATAAGAATTGAGTTCCCAAAAAAAGTAATCAAATATTAGAAGGCTCAGCTCTTTAGGTTAGTGCAGAACGGCATGCTTCTATCGCAACAAGTGAAATTGCTCAGAATAAAGCCTTTGCTTTGGAGTGGTATGGTTGACCAGGCTCAGCCTGCCGGATATGCTATTTATGCTTAGTCAGATGGCAGAGCCTATACAAAATCTCAGATTCCACTTAGAAATCCAACCTAGCCTGCAAGGTAGCCAGATGACTTTATTTCTTCACTTTTTTCTCCCTCCCTTCTTGATAATGCAAATATATTTTGATCTAGTATACATTCTTATCTTCAACCTGGAGTATCGGACAAAACTCATATCCAGTTTCCTGTGAAAGAATATATTGTAACCAGTCAATGGATGGTTTTGTAATGTAGTTGTCTGTAACGTAGCCAACTTTGCATTCAGCATAGTCTTTTTGAGATGTTTAGTTGAAGATAGACATGTTTTAGTGGATCATATGATTTTAAATAGTTTTTTATTTTGCTCAGAAACTTTTTAAAATGCACAAGAAGGGGAAAAGTAATAAAAAGGAGGAAATAGCAACCAATATGTAACCACGATGTAAAAAAGATGCTGAGACTCTAGAAACAGTACAGAGAAGAGCAACAAAGATGATTAGGGGACTAGAGGCTAAAACATATGAGGAACGTTGCTGGAATTGGGTATGTCTAGTTTAACGAAGAGAAGGACGAGGGGGGACATGATAGCAGTGTTCCAATATCTCAGGGGCTGCCACAAAGAAGAGGGAGTCAAGCTATTCTCCAAAGCGCCTGAGGGCAGGACAAGAAGCAACAGATGGAAACTAATCAAGGAGAGAAGCAACTTAGAACTAAGGAGAAACTTCCTGACAGTTAGAACAATTAACCAGTGGAACAACCTGCCTCCAGAAGCGGTGAATGCGCCAACACTGGAAGTTTTTAAGAAGAAACTGGACAGCCATTTGTCCGAAATGGTATAGGGTTTCCTGCCTGAGCAGGACTCAATGGCCTCCGAGGTCCCTTCCAACTTTATTATTATTATTATTATTATTATTATTATTATTATTATTATTATTATTATTATTATTATTATTATTTGCAGTAGTTTCAAATTTATTATGAAACAATAATGATCTGCAATTTGTTATTTATTTAAATTATTTTGGGCTGAAACTATGTTATGTTAAATATTGAGAAATTCTGAAAATGTATCCAGAAAGCTTGCACTAATAAAAAAACAATCCCAAGCAATAACCTAGAAATAATTTAATTATAGCTCATTTTAGCATAATCAGTTTGGAGAAAAAACAGTAAAGAAGACAATCTAGTATATTAACATTCAATATGCATTCACTCAGGACTTATTTTAGCCTCCTATGCAAAGTATAACTAGGGTACAAAACTAGTTTGCACTAGCTTTCAAATCATTTTACACATTACATTTTTTAAAAAGTTAAGGAGCTGAACCAACCATTAAGATTATTTTCATGGCAACTTCAATATATTTTTATGACACACTGTATCATCACCTTTTCAAATTTAGCTAAATTATAGTTTTATGCACCATAATTACATTCTGTTATACTGGATGGCTGTGCTTTGTAATGCCAAGCCAATATTAATCAAGTTTCCCCTTAATTATGGCTCATTTTTCCAATGTCATATGGGCTCTTATATGCTTCAGATAATTACAGTAATCTATAACATTTTATTGTGTGATTGGATGCCACTCCAGAAACATAAGGCTTTCATACTTCATGGAATCCAAACATTTGATGTGCTTCACAGCAACATCTTAACATGGAGACACTGCTAATACGATGTCTTCAATGTGAAACGTTTAAGGAATGTTTTGTTTCATATCTTTTTTTTATACTGAATGCCGAGAGAAGTTCACACAGTTTATATAACAATATAAGAGCAATCACAATCATTCTAGAATATTCATACAAACGGATAGATGTATGAATTTCTAATAAAATATAATCTGGAATATATAACTAAATAGCAATAGCAACAGCACTTAGACTTATATATTGCTTCACAGTGCTTTACAGCTCTCTCTAAGTGGTTTACAGAATCAGCTTATAACAATCTGGGTCCTTATTTTACCGACTTCGAAAGGATGGAAGGCTGAGTCAACCTTGAGCTGGTGAGAATCGAACTGCCAAACTGCTGGCAGCCGGCAATCAGCAGAAGTAGCCTGCAGTACTGCACTCTAACCACTGCACCACCATAAATAAAGCCCTATTGTTGTTCCAATGAACAAGTTGGGATGCTCTAATTCTTAACTGATGATTGAATAAGAAGAAAGAAACAAAAATGTAAATGTAAAATTATAAACATTAAAATAGATCAAATATTTATACATAACAAAGATTCAATGTTATTCACTGGGTTATTATATTAAATCTTTAAATCAATATTAATAGTGAATTATTGCATAATAATTAAGGATTCTTATATGACATAGTCATATAAATTCTATAAATAGATAAAATGGCAATAGCTAGTATAATATAAATTTCAAATTATAAAGTTCTATGTAATCTGAAAATTCTACATTTACTTAACAAATCATTAAAATTTAAATTTTAATATACTATGCTTCCCATTAAAATTGTTTATGAAATTTATTTTTCAGACGTGAAGTTAATTTTGACATTGAAGCCCATTCTCACAACTGACTTTGCTGTTCTTCTATGGAAAGGATAATATGTACCTTCCAGTGGAAAATATGGAGTATCTTGCATTTTAGCATGTATAAAGCCAGTTCAGGGGACTCTGAGGGTTAGGGAGTTTTCCTGATTTTTAATGGCAAAAGAGCCATTTGAAAAGAAAATTCTGCTTTTAGATTTCATTCTATCATAAATCATTTTCTAGATCTCTTAGGCTCTACAGCAATCCAAGATGCTGATAATGGCCTATTAAGTCCTACTTTTCTTTACTATATTCTTACTTTTTTCTTTAATTTCTATTTTTTTCTATGTTTTCTTTTCTGAACTTTTGATTCTTTTCTTTTTAGCTTATATTGGTTTTTTATCATTGTAATTATAAGCTTTAATAAAGCACTATTTAAAAAAACTGAAATATATGGAGAAAAACATTCAACCTGATTACTGCATCTCCAGCAGATTTTTGAAAATATATTGAGGTTCCTTGGATTATGACTGTTCATATAGCAGATTATATGAGATTTTTTTTTCATTTTCCTCAATATACAACTTTGCTATGGCTGGATGGCATCAACCACCCCAGTTATAATAACCTATTCATCCATATAGATTCTCAGGCTTTGGCTTACTCAGTCTTTTTCTATCTCTTCGAGTCCTTACAGTAGCTTACGGTCTTAGCACCACCCCTGAATTTCTTGCTCGCATTGGGAATTTTGTTCAATTTCAGATTGTTTGCTGAAAGAAATAACAGGCCAGGATGTGGCTAACCTAGCTATACAGTATCTGGATGCTGTTACCTCTTTCAAGGAACTGCGTATTGCCAACTGGTTGATTGTGAAAGCTGGCATGGATGCAGATGAGTTGGGTCAGTGTTGATTAATATGCTTCTTTTAGCAGATGGGAGGATTAAACAGTTCTTTACTGGGTTTCCTACAGGAGGCAGAACATAATTTTGTAAAGAGTGAGGGAAAAAGTGAGTTACTTGTTTTTTCCAGTTTGCCTTCAGCAAGTGTGTGCATGGGAGATGATCTTTCTGTCTAATATCAATAGTGCCAGCTGGGCAATTTCACTGTTCTTTTAAATGCAAAGATAATTTCAGTTATATTCCTGTTTAATTTCACAGAAAAAAACATCAATTTTAGCAGTTAATATTGGAATGATATACCATTGGTAAAATACGTATGCATTTTATTGGAATATTAATTATAATTTTAATATTTATCTTCCTCTGATATTCATATTGTTGCATATTAATTTTACTATTAAAATCTGGCACCCAAATGACCATACAGCCATTGACACATTCAATATCTATGTCATATTTTATCTGCATCTTATAAATAGGCTCTGAAAATTCCTTTGAGAACATATTATTTATCTCAAGACCCTGGAACCAATAAAGTAATTCTGATGTTTTTGAAGAAAGAATCTTCAAAGATTTAATCATTTTATTCTTATTAATAGTTAAATCTTGAAATATGTGCACATTATTAATTCTCCAGTGATCACATTTTTCTCTTCATGCACCTCCATGAAAATAAAATAGTATATAAATTAATATTAAATACAAAGAAAGAAATGATAAATCTGTATTAATTCTTTCTCTGTTTTTATCCAAAATATCAACATGCTTTATTATTATTATTTCTATTAGACTAAAGATATTTGTGTACATCATCTGGGAATCCTCCTCTTTCATAGAAAAAAAAAACAATCATAAAGTGAGATAATTCACCCTATAGCTCACATTAGGCATGCTGCCTATTCTGCCTTGCTCTTTTGCATTCTGGTACAATCTTGAGTTTCACTCTCAATTTTTTATTAGACTATGTAAAGTTATTTATTTGTCTGGCAGTCATTAAGCACCTTATCACCAATGCTTATTGGAATCATTTAAAATAAATTGAGCCTTGACAAGATGTTCAATTTTACTGCTGCAATTCTTCCTAATCAAGATAGTTCAACTTACTTCATCTTGAAATATCTGCCACTACATTTTCCAAGTCTGGAAGTAATTATTCTTAAATTTTCATTGTTGTTTGTTAAGCAACTTCCCAGATACCATGTATATTTTTATAATAATATTAAATTTGATTGCTATATATTGCTTGCTATAAATATTGTTTTTCCATGTTCAGATTGTGTTTCTTAACTGAAAAGCAGGGGGAGAAAAGACCATCATAAAAGACAGAATGTGAGAAGTGGCATTCCAACAAAAGTAAAATTAATAATCACGATAAAAATAATGTTATCCTTCCCATGGATCAATAAAAATCAATATACTTTATAAAATGTTGGTAGTTTTCTTTTTTTAAGGAAATGAAATGAGAAGCAGTATTTTCATAGTCTAGACCTCTTATTAAGCACTTTGATTAAGAGTCTTAACAAATAATTTATTTTGTTCTTTCTAAAACAGCTCTACAGGAAAATGAATCACTCTTATTTTTATGCACAAAAACCCAGGAAGGAATGACAACTGGGTAATACTCATACAGTGGAGGAGATAACAGAATAACAGAGTTGGAAGGGACCTTGAAGGTCTTCTAGTACAACCCCCTACTCAATGAGTCTTCTTAAAAGCCTCCAGTGATGGAGCACCCACAATTTCTGAAGGCAACCCGTTTCACTGGTTAATTGTTCTCAATGTCAGGAAATTTATTTAGTTTTAGGTTGCTTATCTCCTTGATTAGTTTCCATTGCTTCTTGTCTCAACCTCAGGTGCTTTTCAAAATACGTTGACCCCTTCTTCTTTCTGGCAGCCTCTCAAAAGTTGGAACACTGCTATCATGTCACCCCTAGTCCTTTTCTTTTCACTAAACTAGATATAACCAATTCCTGCAACTGTTCTTCATATGTCTTAACCTCCAGTCCCCTAATAATCTTTGTTGCTCTTCTCTGCATTCTTTCAAGAGTCTCAACATCTTTTTTATATTGTGGTGACCAAAACTGAATTCAGTATTCCAAGAATGGTTTTACCAAAGTATTATAAACTGGTACTAACACTTAACATGGTCTTGACGCTATCCTTCTGTTAATGCAGCCTAGGATCTCATTGGTTTTATTTTTGGTGGCTGCAGCGCACTGCTGGCTCATATTTAAGAGACTGTGCACTACGAGTCCAAGATCCCTCTTGTAGTTATGGTTATTAGGATACCTAATCTGTACCTAATCTGTACATTTGGTTTTTCTTGCCTAACTATAAAACCTTACTTTTTTCTCCATTGAATTTCATTTTTTTAGATAGGGTCCAGTGTTCAGTTCTGTCAAAGATCCATCTGGATTTTGAACCTATCTTCCTGGGTGATGACTATTCCTGCCAGTTTAGTGTCGTCTCCAACTTCGATGAGTTCCTCTTCTATTCCCTCATCTAAATTGTTTATGAAGATGTTGAAGAATACTGGGTCTGAAACAGAACCTTGGGGTACCTCACTGCTTATTTTCTTCCATGTACGAGGGCAATTCAGAAATAAACTTTATAAGACATTATGACAAGTGCCTCCAATTTGAATGGCGATTATGTCAAAAAGTAATGTAATGTTGTAGTTTTCTAATGTGTATAATAAAAGTTCTGTATCTGCGAGTGTCTGTCATTGATAACAAAACGGAGGTTTATTTCCGAATTACGCTTGTAGTTATAGTTCCATTAAGGACTACACACTGAGTGCGGTTTGTCAGCCAGTTACCAATTCATCTGTGGGTGATGCTTTATCCCATATTTGAAGAGATTTTGAAGAGTAGGCTAGAAACTGGCTCCATTAGACCTTTTTAAATAAACAATTTTTATATCAATTTAGGCTCTTAAAAAAGAAAGAAGTGCCAATCCAACACCTGTTCCTTTGTTTCATTGCCTGATAAATACTTGTTTCAACTCAGTTTAGAGAATGGAAGGGATTACATAGGAGTTTAGTATACTAAAACAATGCATATAACATTGATTAGGTTTGGTAGTGAAGTCATAAAGGCAATTCAAATAATGATACTTTTTGCTATCACTGTAGAGGTAATACCATTTAATAATTTCATTTTATCTATATACTTGGAGAAACATGAGCAATACTTCCCATCTTTATCATGAATGGGTAAACATCTCTGTTTATAATTTTTCTCCATCTCCATGTCATTCTTCACTGTTAGAAGTGTTAGCAGTTGTAACTGTAGTTAAAACTAAGTATTAGTATTAGTTAGAACAGAATTAAATGCAAAAGCAGAAAACAAGAAAGGACAAGAAAACATTTGTTAGAAACATTCAAAATTCAACCAAAAGTCAATTGCTTCAAACATTATATAAATTCTTAAAAAGCAGACAAAGAGCAAAACACAGGGTCCCTAATTTTAGATTTTTATTATTATTCCTAGAACCAACTGTTTGCATTTTTGTCTTGTTTATGATTGCAAAAAAGATGATGTATGGGTTTTTTAAAAAAAAAAAAAGTTTTGGCCAATAGCAGAAGTTGATGATTATAGCATATTTTCATAAAATAGAAGTCATGGATTTACTTGGCAGATGTTTCATTCCTTCTTTCTATTTCCAATCTGTGCTAATGTTTACAATATGGCTTACAACCCGACCTCTGTAATTATTTGGGGTGTGTCTTCATGGTGAACAAAAGGCTGGGGCATCAGTATTTTTTCCTCCACCACAAGTCTCATTATATTTATTTTTATTCAAATGTGACTGTAGACTTTTATGTGTGTGTTTCTTATGGGTCTTACTGAGAAAAAGATGCAAGGGAAATATTTTCTGTGGTGCCTTAAATCAGGGACTTAAGTAGCTACTCTGTTTCCTGCCTGTGTAATTTGAACATACTTTGAAATTCAGTTTAAAATATTATACTTTTATAAAAACAACATCAGAAAAGCCCAAACTAATCTTATTGAAGCAAAACTTTGCTTGACTATGTACCCACTAATATATAAATATTATGCCTCTTTTTTTTTTAAAGTAAAGTGATCCTTAGTTTTCTTTGTAAGGCATGTTATCCATTTAAAGGACATAATTTGTAGTCTGTGTGTGGGGAAAAAAACCCCACACACACACACAAATTTACAATAAGTACATGGTTACTGTACGTCAAACAGAATTCGGTCCTCCTTTATTACGTCACTACTGAAAATATAGGAAAGGAATGGGTGACCTCGACGAAACAGTGTGGTCGATACAGTACATCTATTAAACACTACAACTTCTGTCTTGACTTCCCGACCACTCAACATCGTGCTTTTAAAAAGAAGCTGGTGGGGATGTGTGAGAGAAATCAATAATAAATTATCCATCACTCTAGCAAGCCAGTTTCTTCATAGGTCCCCTCTGACATGTAGGTAAAACTATAAATTGATTTAGTTAGAGCCAATAAAGAGTTTAACATGCTCCAAACTGACTAGCAAATGTGCATTAGCAACACAAAAATGACATTGTCTACCAAGGAATTTTAGTAGGATCTCCAAATACTGCAACTTCTTTTTATAACTTAATGAGAGATGGGCTTGGGCCGCCACAGGGAGATGAAGTAACTAGAATGGTCTATAATTTATGAATGTAAAATGATCAGACTTCATGTTGTCTATAAAACATGAAAAGCATTCTTCGTTCCTCACCAATTAGATCATAGTCCAACCCCCAATTCCTTTAAGGGGTTTAAAGGAATATTCGAACTGCTAGACGTAAATGAATACTGTGGTTAAATTAAACCCTTTGACAGCCGAGGCTTGAAAGAAATGCCTTGTGGATGTTATTAATATGCATATTTAAGTGCTGTTTTTAAAGTTTAACTGCAAGACATGGCAAGCACAAATGTTTATAATAGCTATTTCAGGAACATAGCATGTATTTAAAAGCTTTCTCTTCTTCCCTTCCTCTTCTTATTTTTGCTGTAGCAGCTGATTTTCCCACAATATTTATTTTTACTCTTGCTGTTATTACTGTTTCTTATTGTGATTAATATATATTTTAACAAACAACAGCAGGAGTATAATATAAAGATATGAGATGTTTTATTCCCAACAATAAGATTTTGTGAATATCGGATCTGAAGGATGGTATGCCAGAAGGAGCCCCTTCCTGATTAATGCTCCCTTGATTAGAAAGTTTTCTCTTATAACACATAGAAAGGGCTTTAGGTGTGTCTAGGTTTCAGTTTCCTAAATGAGATTTATGATTTTTAAAAAGAATCTTTAGAAACTCTAATAATTCTACACTACAATTTGCTTTGAACTCCCATAAGTAGCCATTCAAACATAGTTCTTTTGCTTCTTGTCAATCACGCTGGTTTCTCATGAACTCAAAGTTGTTACTGTGAACCATGACAAAAGCCTCTGGTCTTCAATCCAAAATAATTCACACTAGGTTTTAAGAATACAGGACTTGCATTCAAAGTCAATTTTTCAAAACATAATCCAGCAGTCAAACTAAACGTTGTTTTGCATGTGTAAACACAGTTTCTTAGTAAAAGGAACTGTGAGTGAATGTGATCTGGATTAAGGTCTAACATGAAATTGAAACACTTAATTTGTTGCTTCACAAAATGGTCCTGTACAATTGAGTCACATTTTTTTTCCAAAGCATAAAAAATGTGTTACATTTTTTTTAAAACAAAAGGAATATTTAAGACAGGAGTGTCAAACTGCTGGCCTGTGGACCGGTTGCATCATGCGGAGGCCGCTCCCACCACAGCTCCGACAATGCAAAAAAGTTGCGATACATCGCAACACATCATGTGATGTGGCGAGTTTGACACCCATGATTTAGGATAATTATTTGTGCAAGGTTTCCAACTTTTCCTAGCTTCCTACCTCTCTCCAATAGTAAAATTGTTCTTTTCCAGTCAAAGTTCATATTACCTGTATCAAATTGTTCCATTCTAAATTGGCTTCTTGCTAATCAAGTACCCTCCAACTATTCTTTTTCATCTGCTTTCCTTTTCTTTTTTAGCCGCTGTTTTCTGAGATGTTTATTTTGTCTACCTCTCTTCTATCTGTAGGTATTATGAATTCAGATTGAACTCATTCTCCAAAGATGAAAATAAGCCTTAGAAGACCAATAATCTAGCCTGCTTGGAAAAAGAGACCATGGGTCTCCCTCCATTTCAACTATAGGTAGTCCTCAACTTATGACCACAATTGAGCCCAAAATTTATGTTGCTAAGTGAGACAGTTGTTAAGTGAGTTTTGCCATATTTTAGGACCTTTCTTACTACAATTTTTAAGTGAATCGCTGTAGTTGTTAAATTAGTAACACAGTTGTTAAGTGAATCCGGCTTCCCCATTGACTTTGTTTGTCAGAAGATTGCAAAAGAGGATCACATGACCCTGGGATACTGCAACTGTCATAAATATGATTCAGTTGCCAAGTGTGTGAATTTTGATCACGTGACTATGGTAATGCTGCAAGGGTTATAAGTGTGACAAATGGTCATAAATCACCTTTTTAGTGCCATTGTACTAAAACATTGTACTAAACAACAGGGGTCTTCAAACATGGCCCTTTTATGACTTGTGGACTTCAACTCCCAGAATTCCTCAGCCAGGCATGCTGGCTGAGGAATTCTGGGAGCTGAAGTCCACAAGTCATAAAAGGGCCAAGTTTGAAGACCCCTGCTAAACAAACTATTATAAGTCAAGGATTACATGTAGAGCAAGTATAGCATGTGCATTTAATGATTCAAAATCAGAGGGTTGACACAAGATGCAATGGTAGATTGCAAGGCCCAAACAGAACAACTGACCTACTTGTGAGGAAGAATTCACTCAGAAGATGCTCATCTCCTCATTTTTTTGGCAAGGACTCACAACTAAGATTGGGTGTAGCTCTATTGTATAGAGTGAGATGTAAAAACTTCTAAAGACTTTCACATTTAAAACATGGACTGCATTTGAATTAAGCAATGAGCTACTGGAGCCAAAAGACACATGTACATAGGATAATGTGGTCCTAAAACATTTTGGATTGAGGTGCACATTTAGAATTTTATAGATGTTGTTTGCAAGCACATTGTGACACCAAACGAGTCTTGGAAGTGCTTGCCTTTCCACAAAATAGCTGTAATTGGGAGCATAACCTGTAACAAAGAACTAATTTATCAGAATGCCTTTGCCATTCCTTTAAACAGCATCACACAAGACATCTAGTGTCTTGCTTACCTTTGTGCTTTTACCAGGCACCATTCCAAATAGACATTGAATTGTATCTACTGATCATTACTCTTTTCTAAAAAAAGACTCAAGCTTGGAAATAAAGATAATGCTGAAGGTAGATGCTTTACTTTGTAGTCTGCCAACCTCCATTTTTTTATTTTTTTTATTAAAAATAGTTTTCTTTTAGAAAGGTAAAAAGTCTGCTAGGCAGAGAATCTGGACATTAAATGAGATGTCTGTAGGGACAATGAGTTTTTTGGACATCCTGCTGGGGATGCCAGCATTAGAATATTATGCAGTGGCAAAGAAAACAAGGGGAAAAATGCAAGCACTACATATGTTTGAAGAAGGACACATGCTAATCCTGGAAGCCCTGAGCAAAAATGGGGTGATTGAAATACTTGGTTTCAGAAGAGGACACAAATACTGTATGTTAGCCTTTGCAGAAACATGGCAATGTTGCAGAAATATGAGTGATCCAGTGTGCTTTAATAATTTGTGCTACAAGCTGAACACAGGATAAGGATGAGCATGCTATGGCTGTACCCAGTATAAATATGGTGGTGCTATTCTGTGCATCCCAAGAGAATGCAGTGCCCAAAAAACTCTTCAAAGGGTGTAGGCTCTTCCAGTATAAATACTTGGGGTAATCCTGACATGGAGAATGACGAGTGTGAGATAATGTTTAGGGGGTTGGAGTAAGAATGAGGAGACCCAGGTTCTACCTTATCCTCAGCCAAGGCAGTTCGTTCAAGATAGATTTGATTAGGAAGCCAATGTCATGTAGGTCAATAGTACTTTTGTTGTAAATCTATAGCAACAGAATCTTGCACATTTGAATGTACACCCCCCCCCTTTGCCTTCATTTTTGTGTGAACGAGGGAGGCGCTTGTCTGAGATGTTTATTCTTGGCTGGGCTTAGGCTTCTTTTATCTGATTCTTCCCTTGAGATGGGCTCTTTGTCCTGTCCTTGAAGAGCATTCCCTCTGTCCAATACATCTGGTGACTTTGTGCCACTCAGTCTCACAGGGTTATTGTGAGGTAAAATAAGAGGAGGGAATGCTATGTATGCCACCTTGACCTCCTGAATAAAAAAAAGGATGTATATAAAATAAATAAACATGCCAAGGCCATCTAAAGAAGATACAACACTGTAAAAAATATTACTGTCTTTATCTATGGTCACCTAACTTGGACAAATATATGTTCAATTCATGGGAAAGAAATAATAATTTTAAATATGACTATATTTTTTTATAAGCAGACAAGGATCGACTCAAGGGGATAAACTTGAATTCTAAATGTTATTCAGTCGTGGAATTCACAGTACTATCAAAGAAAATGTAAATGTATGTGGGCAGCTGTCACCATGTCTATTTTGAAAACTATTTACAATAAAGCTTTTGGGGAAAAAATAAATTAAAAAAGTAAAGTCAAGAGGGTAAATAACTTCACAATAGTGAAATTTTATATATTGTATATATGAAAATTGTATTTGGAGAAATAGTTTGCCTTGAAAAATGGAAATTGCCTTTTAGAGTACATACATACATACATCCTTTATACCAAGCACCGTTTATATAGTTTATCAATGAGATTAGTATCTCGTACATCAAAATACATGATGAGAAGTAACCTTATTTTTTGTTCTTTCAAACCAGTTAGGCAGGCAGGAGCTAAAGCTGTTATTCTTTTCCTACCCACTAGTGATATACAAACGAGAAATGATAGTAAAAGAGGAGTAAACAACCGGTTGCTTTGCTTGTCATACGCTGCACATGCAAAACATAACAGCAACATTCAGAAGTATATTTGAACTGAGGCAATAAGAACAGCATAGGGATCAGCAATGGGGGTAGGAAATGTCATGCCAATATATTTTTCTTCTGGCTCAAGTATGGTAAGACAACCCAAATTCAGTCGTTGCCCCTTTCCGGGATTCAATTTATACGACGTTTTGAGAGTTCAAGAGGATATAATTGGAAACCAAGTAAACTGAAAAATTAAAAGTAATCTAATAACATGTTAAGACATGACATAATACGACGAAGTTTTACAGTGACCACCGTTATACTTTCGTTTATAGATTTTCAAGTGAAGTAACTTCTAATCGGTATCTTTTATTTCTGTACTTGAAAGAATGACAAAGAAACAATAGCACTGGCAATCCTAAAGTATATTTTAAGTAAAATTAAATGATTTTGAGTGACATGTGACACACAATACCTTTTAGTAAATAAATATGTACCTTATAAAACTGCCGAAAACATTTATTTAACTAGCAAAGAAATATATTATGGTATCCCCATGGAACTGTTTCCTTCTAGTGTAGCATATAACCGTGAAAAAAAGAACAAAATATAGATGCAAAGGCAGAACAAGAAATAATGTGACTATAAAATAAGAAAAAGATATATGGCCGCATCATTATAATAATAAGTGCTCATGTAGTGCACGTGTATCAATACCTACCTGCCTGCCTATTTTCTTTCTCACTACACATACTCATACACCTACAGTACCCATTTTCCTTCTTTTTGTCTGCTTTGCTCTTCCATCATTTAAATGATCATTAGAGTGTTAGGTTAGCTGTCTTTGTAGGGGGCATGAAACCCATGCCTTCTCTATCTATGAACAGTCATCCCTTATAAAACATAGCTGGGAAAATAGCTATGGCTTTGGCTCATCAGAGCATGTGAGATTGCCAATCCTGCTCTGAATATATATTGGGAGAGAGCATTCACTATGTGGATTTCTGGATTTTAAGGGCCTCTTCAAGTGTTTTCTAGAATGTACAAGGGCTTAATTCAACTCCTTAATTCTATTTATTGCGGTTTGTAGGAAAGCATTGCAAGAGCATGTGAGAAACATCCAGTTATGATCGTTTCTTTTTTATCTTTTATCTGTTTGAACAATTTTATTTATATGTAGTAAAAAAATAGCAATTTATATGCCTTGCATTCTTTTCTTAAAAATGTACCCTGTAAGTAATTTCATGTTTCTAGCAAAGCCCCAGCAAGTTATCAAAGTTTACCATTAATCTTCATTTTACACTTATTTTTTTCAAGCAGACATTTTAGAACAACAATTTGATTGAAGCCAATATTTAAAACAATTTCTTTTTTTAATCCACCAGACTACAGATTAATATACAGTAGTAAAATACAGGAAAAAATATTCTGTTAATTATAACATAATTCTCATTCTTTATGAATGTCAACATAACAAAAGGGATGCTTGATATGGACCATTATCCTTTTACTGGGATGTTTGTATATAATATATAAAGTGAGAATGATGAATATGATGATATAACCAATCATGAGTACATTTCAGCCATAGTTCCATTTGAAAGCATTTTGTAAAGCCTTGAGGGCAAAAAGAAATAACCATAAGGCAGACATGATTGAGAGCCAGTAATAGTAGAAAACTCTGAAAACTTAAATCAGTCTGTTTTTACATTTTTTCCTTTTCATGTATTTATTTTAAATAGTTTCTTTGAAAATCTATAGAAATGTGAAGAGTTATTTAAATATGAAGAGCCTGACTGGTCTAGTGGTTAAAGCACCAGGCTAGAAACTAGGAAACTGTGAGTTCTAGTCCCACCTTAACCCTGAAAGGCAGCTGGGTGATCTTGAGCCAGTTACTCTTTCTTAGTCCAGCCCATTGGATAGGTTTACTGCCCTGAGTTATTTGCAAAAATAATAAAGGTGGGAAATAAATAAATAAACAAACTGCCAATGACATCATTTAATTTCTTTTGCTAGAAATTAGTATTGGGACTCTACCCTGAGAAAGGTTAGCCATGGTTGAAGACCAATTTCAATGAGAGAGGAAAAATATTTTTTTCCTTGATTTTGCTCTAAGATGAAGAGCAAAATTAATCACTATAAATTAAAACGTGGGAAGCCCTAAAGGGATAAGGTACTTACAGTAGAAGAACAAAGCCCGTTTCTGAAGAAGACAAGTCTTATTGACTGCTTTTCTTTGAGGTGACTTGTTTCATAAAAATATCTGTTATTATCAATGCTTACTTTCTGGACATTATCAAACATTCAAAAAATGGGCCAGGTTCCTTTTAGAAGATGCAACGGTTAGGGAAACCTTTCTATCCTATCACAGGACAATTTTACTGTCCAAAGCAACGAGGTAAGGATGTGTGGATTGAAGAGACAAATTGGTTCTTAACCAGCAAAATTTGGAGACAGGATGATTATATACTTCCAGTGCATGGACAGGGTCAGATATATTCTGTCCATGAATTCTTGAAATATTATAAAAATCTCATTCTCACTTGGTTTCGGCTGCTGGAGGCTTCTTCTCGAAGATAGCCTTTTAGAATAATTGATTCAGATTACAGAACAGATCCTAATGTTCTCCATGTTCTCTGATATTTTGTTATAAGGTTCATATAGTGGACACGTGGACAGCAAAATAAAGAGCAAGGAATCTTTCGGTTGGAAAACTCTCTACCTTTCGGTGTTATCCCAGAAGTTCGTTAGGTTAGTAAACCTTGCATCATGCTGCTTGTATAAGTGATACCACAGCTATTACTTAAATCGTCATGCAAGACTGGAAGACAAACGGAAGATTTGTTTTTGTACAAAAATCTGTTTTTAGTCCAATATCTCTAGAATATTGGACTAGCTAGCCTCCTTAACAAAATGAAAAAGGATCACAATGACACTTTTGTTTTCCTATTCACTATTTCATATCCATGTATTCTGAATTTGGATACAATTAGTGTACTTCTGAGGCCATTCTAATTGAGTCTACTCATTTAATACCTAGGATTTGCTGCTAATATATATATATGTTAATCCATGACCATACCAGGTCCTTCTGCTCTTTTACTACTGTACTTCTCCCTGTCCCCACAGTCAAAGCACTAGGCTATTTCAGATTATTCTGTAAGCACATTTTCCTCTCACTTGAAAACTAATTTGATTTGTTCCATTTGACAAGACCAGTGCTTTTTTTGTTAAAAAAAAAAAAAAAAAGATGCAGGAACTCACACACGTCATACAACCCGCCTTGCCTACCCTACAAGATTCCATCCAAAAAAGGTGCCAGAACTCCGTTCTGGGTGTTCTATGACAAAAAAAGCCCTGGACAAGACTAAGGAAATTATTTATGTTTAGTCCTTTAGCATGCTTTTGGTGAGGATTTGATTTTGTGACCTTCCTTTTAAAATAACAATGGAGCATAATATTAATATGAAATTTAATACATGCTCACAGAGCTCAGCAGAAGTGTCATATTGATTTAGAGACAAGAATAATGCATTAATTCAAAATCCCTGAAATAATTTTAATTTCAGCTGCTAATAAGAGAAGTAAGTTATATGCCTATGCAATATGCTAAACAGATAATGTTATTTTTTTAAAATACACATTGTCTCACTTATTAGCATGGAAAGGTAATTCACTATTATTTCAATATATATAGTTTTACCATATCTCCTGATTGGATTCTTTCTTTCTTTCTTTCTTTCTTTCTTTCTTTCTTTCTTTCTTTCTTTCTTTCTTTCTTTCTTTCTTTCTTTCTTTCTTTCTTTTTCTTTCTCATTTCTGAACTGCCCAACTCTCTCAAAAATATTCTTTAGTTAGTTAAAGGTTCTCTTTCAAGACATTGTAGTAATGAGACTCACGTTGAAAAAAATCAAAAGAATATGGGCCCTTGACCCATAATAAATAGAAATATTTATTATTATTTATACAGAAGGCTATTCAAAAAGAGGTTTATTCACTAGCATGTAATTGTCATTTAGTATTGTTTGATTTGGCACATTTCTATTTCCCACAGAAAGATGTGGCTTCAGATTTTGCGTGCACACGTTATACTTTACATGTGCAGTTAAAGATAAAGAAGCCAGAAATATGGTATAGAATCTTACTTCTTTGAACTATGATAAAAAGATTTGTATTCAGACATTTGAGAAAAGTTTAAAATGATTAGAATTATTGCTAACAAAGTTATTACCAAACTGCTATTTCTGAATTTTGAATATTCATGGGCAGATTAAGTACATATGTCATATTTAACCAGAATCATAACCAGCATCCTGAACACTGTTTACCATAATTTAAAATTGCTTACCCCACTTCAATGAAAAATCAAAACATTCCAGAATCTTTCACATATAAGACAAAGCTTTTCCCACGCTGCTACATTATTCCACCCATTGTTGGCTTCACCCTAACCCAGAGCATGGTTTGTCTCCAGATATTTAAAATTTCTCACCTTTTCAATAACCTTGGTTTGTTTAACAAGTGCTACTTTAAAACAGTCAGCTATCTCAAGCTTAATCATCACTGATATCTAATCAAAACTGTCAGGCTCTATCCAAACATGACATAGAACAACCCAGCCAAATTTCAATTCTTTATTTGAAGAATCTTGCCAGAGTAAACCTATACTAGGTTTAGTAAACTTATACTACTCCGTTACCATGAATATATCTGGAAGATTCTTGGGAATGTCTTTCCTAAATCTCTTCCTCTTTCTCTAATCCAACTCCAGGCTGTGTTGTCTCTTGTCTCACCCCCCCTCCTTGGAATATGCTCCTTCCTTTCAGGTAAATTGTTGTTTCACTATAATCTGTCACACCACCTTCCACTTCGTAGACACATTCCATCACATCATCTGTGGCTAACTCAATAAGCAAAATATACTATAGTGTGATCTGAAAATTATGGCACTATGCTATACTTGCTTAATTTTTTGTAAAAAAAAATGTTATACAAATGGGCCCTCCTTGTTTTTAAAAAAATAGCAGTTATAGTATATGCAAATACTTTGATGAAAATATTTTCCTAGTTGCCCTTTGGGAACAAATAGCATAGGACTTGATCCAGGTTTGTTGTTTCATTTAGTTTATTTATTTATGATCAAAAACCAGTCATTATGTGGTACAAATAAAAATAACATAAATTATTATTATGTTTATGTGTAAAATATGTACACACTTAACATAAATTGGAGTTGATAATCTGGCATTAACTCCCCCTTATAATGACCATCACTGAGAAAATCTTAACAACCTTCTTAGATATTTCAAGAGAACCACCTGCCAAAAAGAAATAAGCATGTTGTTCCAATATTTGTTCAATTTTTATTGAAAAGAAAAGTAGCTCTAGACCAGAGGCAACTTTAAGACTTGTGAACTTCAAATACCAGAATTTCTGATCCCAATTCTCCATACTCAAAAGCACTTGTGGCAGCATGGGAAATTCTGGTTTTTGAAGTCCACAAGTCTTAAAGTTATCAAGATTAGACACCCCTGGTCTAGAGTTACTTTTCTTTTCAATAAAAAAATCTCAGTTTAAGCACTTCCTTTTGAAAATGTAGCCAGTGTAACACATACAAGGCAATTATGTCTCTTACACATGCCTACACATAAAATATTATGTGAACATTTTCTGTCAGGAAAGTTGTATTTCCTAGAATAGCAGATTGAAAAGGATGTAACCGAATTTATGTCCTGCATCTTGTCTTCCCAATAATGTTTAGCAGATTGGTCATCTTAAGAGATAAAGTTATTATCTAAACAGAACAGTAGCAGAACACATTAAAAACTGCAGAAACTAAGAGGAATAGACTCACTGATGATAAAACATTTACATACTCAAATACTAGACAAATTGGGAGTTGGGAGATCAAATTTAGGATGAAGAACCACACATTAAGGCAGCATTACTAAAAAATGGTTCTGAACTGTCTGCAGTGAGAAGTTTTCCCAATCATGCTAGCTACCTTAGAAGAAAACATTGGGTGGAATTAAATCACGTTTAAATCTACGTTTTCCATTTACTTGGTCACTAGTTGCAATCAGGACCCATACCTGATATTTAATTTTAAAATAGTCCACAAAGGGCTGACTTATCACATAGTTCAAGTTATTTTCCCTCTGCAGTTACTATAAGAAGGATCAGGTTTTCCAAGACAATATTTTCTAACAGAATCCCTCCTGGTTTGCAGGATTACATCTTAGTAATCCTGAGGCTGGACCTCAAGCTGTTATAACGTAATTAGTGAAAAGAAAAAGAGTTGGGTTTGGAGTTAATACTGGAGTTATAAGAATATTTCATTTGGAGAATTGATTTAAAGGCAGTTCAATCAAATCTCCAATCAGATTTCTATGTTGGGTAGTCAATTGACTTTTCTCTAGGCTTTTTCTCAAATAAAATTTACTTTCTGAATCAAATTCATTCCCCTGGTCAATTCAGTTCAAAAAATTGAATTAAAGCAACCGTTTGAATGGATCCTGATTGAAGTAACAATTCAAAAAAGAAGAGATCTAATACAGCCAATGCTAGACAATACATCATTTAGCATGCTGTGTATCAAAGTCTACTCAGACATGAAGCAAGATTGAATCTTCTTGAAAAAGATACCTTTCTCTTAGTTATGCAGGCTTTCCACTTAAATCCTTTGACATCACTGGACAAAGAAAAGCAGAGTTTTCAGTTCCTCCGAAGTGCTAATAATTTCTGATATATCTCAGTGTTGCTGTACTTCTAAATGCAAAGAAATAAAATTAGGCATCAAATGTTTCCTTCTGTAAATGTAAGATGTCACCTAAAAGAAGGCATCCATTTATGACTAGAAAATCAATTAACTTTCTCTGTAAGTAAAAATAATTACAGAAATATAAAATTTAATCGATGGGACAGAGACACACATTTCTTGGAACAGTGCATTTTTAAAGATACCTATTTTTTATAAAAAAAATCAATTGGGAAACCTTAAAATGCATGCTGAAGAAAAATCACTTTTATTTTTCTGAATAATTTGCATGAATCATCTATTTTGCAATGACCTTTTCCAGGGATGAAAAATATAATGCTTCTAAAGGACAAAGTATGCCATGATACATATAAAAGAAAGATAGTGCTGTGGTACATTTTTGGAATTATTTAATCCAGCAAGACTATAAAACATCTGTCAACTGGCTGAACTAACAAAAAGTGCTTAGCTTCAGAAAAACAGGTGATTTTAAATGAAAGACTATTCAGTGTAACTAAAACATATCTAACAACTATTCCAAAGGACATCTTTGGCATAGAATTGGAAAATAGGTATGCAATTCACAAACATTTCCTTATTTTATCTTGAGAATCTCCCATTTTGTTATCATTCTTCTGGCTGGATCCCCCAAAAAGCTTTTAATCTTTGTATGAAAGCTGCTCCTTCTTTCAGGGGACCAAAAACAAAGGTGATTTTAGTCCCATCTATAAGAAATTCTATTAGATGACCCTCCATGAACAAGTCACACTGAGTCATTAATTGATCTTGAACTCCTCCAGCATCTCTGATAAGACTTCCAGACGAATCACTAGCATAGGTTGTGCAGTGACATGTATCTCCAGTTGAGGTAAGCCCTGCCTCACATGCTGTGCTACCAGTATTATGTGCTACCTGTTTTATGACATTGTACATGTGTCTTCCTACTATTGATGTTGCAATAATGCCTTAGTTACTTGTGCTACAACCAGAAGAGTGTCTCAAGGATCTATTCAAGATCTAAAAGGCAAGGTCTAATGCTTCTTTGGTAAGAGAATACTGAGGTTTTAAGGATTAATGTCAAGAGGTTGTTGAGATAGGCAAGAAACAGAAGCAGATGGATTCTAGGAATGCTCTATTATTGTAGCTAATACAATAGAATCTTGAAAGCATGTCAGGACTGAGTTGTCTTTTCCCCTGTCTTTTCCCCCTTCCTAGGCCAGATTTACATTCATTCATACTACTATAATACAGCTTGCTAGCCATGAAAATTAGAGGTGTTTGGCTAGACGTTTTAGCCATTCTTTTGGGATAGATTGACCTCACAAGAAGTAAATAAAATAAAATTCTATTTAAAATAAAAAACAAAAAAACTAAACATGAAATCCTTTTTACTTTATAATAAAATTACAAAAGTATATGATAGCATGTTCTGCTATCAATGAACTTTTCTTCTCCCTGGAATAATTTATGATTTAATATTATAGAGTAGCATAAAATTATTAGTAATATTAATTTCTTCTTATCCAGTCTGAAAGATGGAATACAAGGCTGAGGTAAACATACAATATCCTAATTATAATCAGAACATTAGACTTAGCTCAGCTCCAGGCAGAAAATGAAAAAAAAAAATCTAACTCAAGTTCCTAGCTAGATTTTAACTATCTCTATAGAAAACAGCAATTTTCTAAAGCAAAAGTTCCTCTGCTTCATTTATCTTGACATTTTAATCAATGACTGTTGAGATGATGATAAATCTCATTCTTGTCCAGCCTCTCTTTTCAGATTTCTCCCCAGTTCAATTACATTTTCTTCTTAAAAAAAACAAAAACTTTTATATTAAGTAGCAGAATGAGTCAGAGTATCACTACATGCATAAGTGGTCAAAGAACATCTCTCTCCCATGCATTTTTATTACAGATGTCTGAAAAACTGAATGTCTGAACCTGTCAATGATCAAAGAAGTTACATTTACGGGGCAGGTCTTCCCCCCCCCATTTTGTGGTCCCTTGCTATTTTTTACACCACTATATCTGTCTCTCTGTACGTGAACTGTGTACACACCCAAGCAAATACCAATCCAATGAGAAAGCTTTTTACAGCCCTGTGTGCAAAATAAACATTTATTAGTGAGTTGATGGGCACATTTCAAATGTGAGTGCAAGTTTTGGAAACCCTTAAAATATGGCTGTCATAGTGTGAAACTATATCTATTTATAAACAGTTGCAATGATGGGTATGATCTGACCCCAAATACTCATTTATCAGAAGACACTCGTGAAATTGTCATCCTCCTAGCTTGTTCTTTTCCATTTTCTGGGGAAATGGTATACTACCAGAGCACTGGACTGTAGCCACCCATTTTATTTTCTAAGGTTGCTGTTAGAATCTATCTAGGACTTAGAAGCATTTTTGTATGAAGAACAAGGTGAGAGGTTAATGCTTTGCTTTGCAGCATGAGACATTGGTATTAATATTCTTTATTTAACAGTTATGAAATTCAGCAGTGCCCTGGTTTAGCATTCACTTTATATTATTTTTTATTATTTGACGCAACATTGAGTCTCACATAACATTTACCATAATACAAATCAGACTTCAGAAATAACTTTTTGGTCATTTCCTTCTCATTACAACGATCTAGTCACTGTTTAATCTCTTTTAACATTTTCTGCTTTAAGGATTTCTCCTGAGATACATTATATACATACACTGTGACCATCAGCCCTCCCACAGTCCTTTAGACATGCTTGAGTACGCTTACATATGATCTCTATTTTGCGTCATTAGAAAACTGCATTTATTTTAAACCGAGTTTCTGAGAGTACTTTCTAACTTTCTAATAACTGCTTTTGACAGGGGTTGTGAAAAGCTTTGATTCAAAGAGTAACTTCAAAGCCGATTGGATTGGATCATCTCTTTGAAAAAAAATGTTTAAAATAAATCAGCTGACTAATCTGAAGTGTCAAATAAGTGCCTCTGAATCAATTTGACTTTTGCTCATGCACACGTTGATGCACTTTTATTAAACTGAACCGAATCTTTGAATCACATTGATTCAGTGATTCAAACCAATGATTTAAATCAGGCTGATACTTCACAGCTTCAAAGCAATTGGACTGATTCTTCAAATCAAATTGTAATTCTGAACTGGATGATTTGGCTGATTTGCACCATTTTCATCATGTCTAATGGCTTAACAAGCTCTACTGCTATCTTTTATAATATTTCTTCTAGTAAAATGGTAAGATTTTCTTTTTCCTGTTTGAACAACTTGATTCTACTTTATGCAAACAAACAAACGAACAAACAAAAAACCAAACAAAAGCAAGCAAACCTCTCTCCAAACCCCAAATGATTTTTTTTGTACCATTGCTATGATGTGAGATAGCATCATATGGCATACCTTCTCCTGTTTCTCTGTTTCCTCTTCCCATTTTAGTTCCATTTTTGTAAAACAAAATACTATTGAGTCAGACTAAAAGTCCATCTACTCAAGCCAGGTGGGTAGGAAACAGCCATTAGTCTACAGGTTGCATCTAGAGTTCAGTGTCACGATGGAAAACCTGTGTCATCTTTCAAATTTTGATGCTGCTACATGGACAGTTAGAAGTCAAAGTCACTGATTTAACTATCAGAAAGCAAAGGGTGGCTCATTATTTTCCTCTTTCTTCCAGTGAAAAGAATAAATGTTTTCCATATTCTTTAGTGATATGAGCAATGATAGCTGCAGTACTAAAGAATATATTTTGTGTGGCAAGGAAATTGAAATCTTTATTTGTTCTTTACAGACCTAAAAATCACCACTATTGCAGAACAAAAATTCCCTCAAATCCATATAACTTTTCCCCCAAACCTCAGTTATTAAGTACCAATTGACTACTTTTATTATTGCTGGATTTCTGCTCCTCCTAGCCTCTAGGAGAGAAAAGGTAGTTGCAGCCTCCAGAGAGTTCAGAAGGAGGCATATGCTTTAAGTTAATGTTTGTATTGCTGCTTTGATCGTCGGTTGTTTTACATTATTATTGCTCACCCTTGGTGTTTTTTCATTAAAAGACAGGCTATAAATGGTAGCAGATAGATCACTATCTGAGACTGATAAATGCTTGGATGTTGATCAAGATAATACATGCATTATCTTCATTTTATAAATTAGTGAAATATACATGTGTCTGTCTCTGTCTCTGTCTCTGTCTCTGTCTCTGTCTGTCTGTGTCTGTGTCTGTGTCTGTGTCTGTGTCTGTGTCTCTGTCTCTGTCTCTGTCTGTCTGTCTGTCTGTCTGTCTGTCTGTCTGTCTGTCTCTCTCTCTCTCTCTCTCTCTCTCTCTCTGTGTGTGTGTGTATACCAGGCTGTTGGTGAAGACATGGGAAAGGTTTTATTGACATCTCCTGCTGCCCAGTCTAAATAGTTCAAGTTGCTGAAGAGAGAAGCTATCTCGGTTTATTCTACGGAGGGAAAAGGGTGAAAAAAAAGTCAAGATAGTGGTCACAGTCAAAGCCCTGCTCCTTTTCGTTTAATGGGTGATACATGTAAAACAGAAAACAGAGGCCCCAAGCTTACATTTGCAACTGCCATCTTGATTTTGTACTCAAAAGATACCCTTGAGTATCTCTTCTGGGAACATGGTTTCTCTTTCTTCCTTTCAACTAAATCCAGTTATTATATGTTTCCTGTGAATGGAAGGAGCTGGTCTATTTAAGGATTGCAAACTCTGGGTCCTTTCCCATGTTAATCTTCCATTTTTCTGTCTTCCATTTTACAATGTATGCTCCATGTCCTAGTTAGAATTGAACAGTCACGCATATTTGCTGAAGGAGAATATGAAACATGTGGGTTGTAGCAAGAATATGGCATGGTGAAAAAGATTAAAGAAGTAACAGATTAACATTCCAATAGAATATTTCTTTGGAGACAAACTCTTGAAAGTGTCACAGACTAAAGATCATGACACTGATGATGTGTCTACTGTCCTCAGCAAAATTGCTGGGTCTTATTTGTCAGCAGCAAGGGCAAGGGTACACCTTCTCCAATTAGCTGATGACATTGACTGTGGGCATGTGAAAAGAGGTCTATAAATATCATTTACATCATAGGCTAATCTCTAAAGTAATGGGTGAAATGAATCCAGAATTCCTGAATATTGCTAATTTTTCTATTAAGCACATTTGAAGCTACATTCATTCTCCTATTCATTCTAAGCCTTAACGGAGATTTCTTTTTTAAAAAAAATGAACAAAAGTTAATTGCCTTCATTTCACAATCAGATATGCTTAAGCCTATTCTAATACATGCCTGATGTGGAACACCATTAAATTAACTCTTATGACCCCACTTGGACTATTTCAGCTTTCTGAGAGAATTTTTCAAAAATATACACACAGGCACACACATACACACACACACACGAGTGAACTGAAGTATTTTGGCATAACCAAAGAGCAATCAAGGCAGAGTTTCTCCCATCTCAGTTTTGCTTTTTGAGGCACTGAATTGGGTTTTTTATTGAATGTGTAATTTTCTTGGAAAACTTAGGAAATGGTCTCTCTCTCATCTTCTAAAATTCAAAACATAAACACAAATAATTTATAGAGATAAAAACAATAAGTAGTGTCAGCACCGAGGACTATATTTTATTTGGCTGTGGCAAATATTGGTGGCTTACAATGAGTAGAATATAAAGTAACATATGGTGCCTGTGGCCAAGAAAGTTGGAAATTATAAAATGTAAAATCCAATATATTTTCTTCCTTGTAAAAAAACAGATGGAGGTATTTTATGGCTTCTAGCAGAATGTCATGCATTGCTTCTTGAGCCAAAAATTTCAGAATTACAGTTAAGCGTGATTCATTATTTTATATATTTTGAGGTGTGCAACTGACTTTTACACTTTGTATATTGGAGTAAATTTGTATATTGGAGAAAACATAAAATGACACTTTAAGATTGCCAAACTCAACATTATTGGACTTCTGAGTCAACCTGTGATCAAAGTAGAGGTACCTGGCAGGAATAGTCCCAAAAATCAAAATAACTATGGTGTGATTGAAGCTTTAGTTGCACTCTCATGGCAACTATCTTGATTTTTCTTACCAGCTAAAAACCCTAAGTCACAGTAAAATATGGAAAAATAAAAAACTATAGAAGTCACTAATATTATATGAATGTTCAACACACAAAACAATATAAAAAACCCTTAAAAACCAATAAGAATAGCAGCAGTTGCAACAATAAACAAAAGAAACTTAGTGCACACATACATAATTGGGTTATGACAGACATCAAAAAGATCAAATTGGTGGTTGTGATCACACAATTGCAACTCTGCCCTTGTGTAATGTGCATAGTGATGCATTTAAAAGGTGTGAATCTTAACTTTTTTGAATGCAATCATCCCTCTATCCAGACAAAAAATGAGCCTGAGTGAACAAGGAAGCTATCAATTTATGCCAGAAATGTTTACTATTTAGTCATTAAAAAGGAAGGGGATTCTATAATTAAGGGCATCCATTTTCAGGATGCCCTATAACAAATTATTAAGGGGGAGAGGGGCATTCATCTTGGGTAAGAATGCTTTTATGGGGATTATGACTCCTTAGTCTAGGAATATGTTGTTATATATTTTAATTGTTTGTGCTTGCTATTTTAACCTTGTTAAATAGATACATGGTACCATCAAGATTTTAGACTTATTAGGTCTTAATGGCCACAATGACAAGTTATTGAGAAGTGACATAATAAGGATATCCCTGAATTGTGTTGACTACTGTAGCTCTATAGCAGTGTTTTTCAACCTTGGGCTCTTTAAGAAGAATGGGCTTTAGAATTTCCAAGTCAGCATACTGTATTGTCATACAAATACAGTGTTATTTTCAAGACAATAAAATAAGGCAATCATTTGCCACAGTGTTCTTCCAGGATGTTTCTAAGCATCTCATACTATTTTATATTATATTTATACTAGCTTATAGAGCCCCATCCAAATAAAGATCAAATTCCACTCTGCTTAGCTTCAAAAGTTGGCCAAATGCTGTCACCTGTTGAGAGCTTAGTAAGAAGATAGTCCATCAGTTATATCATGCCAGTTAAGCTATGCCAGGAATAATAACAAGATAAGATAAACAAGATAACATCTTAAACTTAACATCATGTTAATAGCCTTTGTATCATCTTCAGAGCAGGTAGTAGCTGCTGCCTTAAGCAAGTTACAGTATTTCAACTTCCTGTAGCCTAAATTAAAAGCAGCCCTTCATAAAATGAATTGCAACAATACAGCTTGAAGTGTAGTAATGCCTGGTTTATTATGGCCAGGCTATCTATAGACAACTATATTTAACACAAGATCTGAATCTGGACAATCCTGCTACTTGCCATAGAATTCACTTTTGGTTTTTCTGATTGTGATGGTTCTAGGAGAACCACCACATATCCAGCTCCTTCTGATGGAATAGTATACCAAACAGGTTAGTCCATCTAATTCCTGAAATAGGAAACTCCTTCTTCATGATGTTTGTCATATTGGAATACAGCTTCGGGTTCTTGGCCTTTATTCAGTTTACCACTGTATCTAGACATCAGCTGAGGAACAGCAAAGTCTCACCCAATACAGATAATACAACTCAGAGATATAGCTTATCAGTACACCAATTATTCTTTTCCACAAATTACTTTTATGGCTGTTCCTAGTGGTTTATATAAACGTTGCAAGTCATTTCATTTAGAAAGAAATTCTGCATCATCTCAGCTTACTTGTCACTGAGTCAAAGCTGTTGTCTGAACTATCCAGTGGAAGAATGAATGGTAAAGATGATGGAGTTGCCTGAGATGGCAAAACAAATTGTTTTAATTAAAGAGAATAATTTATATAATTTGATTGCTACTTCGGCTTTTTGCTTGAAACTGAAAAAAACAAAAAACAAAACTTTGATTTTAGGTTTTGATGATTAGAATGATTCTGTTGTTATAGAAATGGCTTGAAATGTTGTGAACTATACAGCAAGCTGAGGTTGCAATCTCTCTTTTTTGTATAATGCACTGAAAAAGTCAGAAGTCACTATTTTTTCTTTTCTCTCTCTTTGCAACCTTTCCCCTTTTTGCTCAGTTTTCTAAGTCTCATTTCCTTTTGTATTTTTAATTGTTTAATAAAATTTAGAAAGACAAAGCTATTGTCTGAACTGCATCTATCCTACATATAAGGGAGAACCTCAGAGAACCTCTGAGTTCAACTCAGAGATGATTCAGGAAGATACTTTTGCCTAAGTGTTAAAAGCTGTAGAGAGATCTCAAAGGACCCACAAGATTGCACACTCTTGTCTTTCTTCAGAAAAAGTAATCCAGACATTTCTATTGCTACAGTAGCTCTATCCAGCCTGAAATCCCAAATGGAATGGCTTCAAATTATTTCTTTATTCCAAGTGTATCTGGCTCTTACCGTCATGCTCTACTCAAATGGCTATTATGAACTGGCTGCTAGTGTTAAGGGTTTCTTTAGTGGTATAGATAGTTCTCGAGAGATGCATTTGAAGATGTGTTTGCCACATCCAATATCAAATCATGTCAGCCCTATCTGGCTAGATTAAATGAGCAACAAAAGCCAAGGCTTGAGAGAATGTGAGACCATGTATGATGCATAGCTTCATATGGTGCATAGATATCCTTTGGTCTGAGAAACTGATCCTACAGAGCTGGACCAGAGTGAGCTTTACTTTCAGTCCTGTACTTTCTTGGCTGAATACCCTGACAACATGTATTTTAATACAGAATTATCAGAATTTGGATAAAATTCTGGATAAAAGAAATGATGGCAAACACAATTTAAACAGCAGTTCGGTGAAAAATAATATTGGGTATGTTAGACAGATAATTGTTCTTTTGTCTTTGATTATTGGGTTATGTGAATTTATAATAGATTGTGGAACAAGGCTGAATAAATCCCAATTAAGGTAAAACTGTCTGTGGCTGAATGGATTATTAATAGAAATAATCTTTTTACTAATAATTTGTTTTTACAGGCTACCATTATAGCTATTCCATCAACAGTTTATTTCATTTTTTTAGTTCTTTATTTTTTTCTAGTTTTCTAAAAAGTACAGAAGCCAATTATCTGCAAAAAAATAGTTCAAGGCAATCAATTGATTTTTCAAACCAGAAAAAAGTCAGGTTTTTACATTTCATAAAATTTCATAATGTTTTGGCATCATGGTGTTTAAAAGTTTGTGAACCTTTTTGAATGTTCAATATTTATGCATAAATATGACCTAAAACATGATCTGTTCTCCACATAAGTCCTAAAGCTAGATAAAGAGAGCCCATATAGACAAAAGAATAAAAAACATTATACTTATTTATTATGGAAAATGATTCAACCTTACATAATTGTCTGTGGCAAAAATACGTGAATCACTAGGTTACAAGATAATTCAAAGCATAAATGAGAGTTAGATTCTCTTTATTTTGTTTTAGGACTTCTGTGGATAATAGATCACATTTTAGTTCTTATTTATGCAGAAATATTGAATATTCAAAAGGGTTCACAAATTTTCAAGCACAAGTATATTTTCAAGTCACACTAAATTGCTATCCACTAGTCCTTGAACATAGCAGAATACAATATCTGTATAAAATTTGCAGTTCCCACTGGCAATATCTATTGTGTCACAGGAATGGTGCTGGCAAATTATGTTGTCAATTGTATGATGTAGAGGGCCCATTCACCATAGGGATTAATGGCTTCATTTTTTCCCTTTCTTTTCTACCAAATGTTAGCAGATGGTGAGAAACCATTCACCAGTCATCTTTTTTTAAACACAGATAGGTGTGATTCCAGGAAGGAAGCACGTTTTGATGCTTGGTTAGACACGTGTGTCTAGTCTAAACTGGTTTGATTCAGAGGGCTCCTGATTATCAGTTGATAATCA